>NW_012292390.1:0-7761 GCF_000151885.1 Dipodomys ordii | reverse complement strand
GAGCAGCAGAATGTGAAGCAGAAGGAGATGCAGAAGCAGAAAGAGAAGCTTGAAACAGAAGGAGAAGAAGAAGGAGAAGTTGGAGAATCAGAAGAAGCAGAAGCAGAAGCAGAAAGAGAAGGAGAAGAAAGAGAAGGAGAAGCAGAAGGAGAAGGACAAGCAGGAGAAGCAGAAGAAGCAGAAACGGGAGGAGCAGAAGAAGAAGAAGAAGAAGAAGAAACAGAAGAAAGAGAAGGAGCAGAAGGAGAAGCAGAAGCAGAAGAAACAGAAGAAGTCCAAGAAGCAGAAGGAGAACCTGAAGCAGAAGGAGAAGCAGAAGCAGCAGAAGCTGGAAAAGTAGAAGCAGAAGAAACAGAACAAGCAGAAGAAGCAGAAGAAGAACGAGAAGCAGAAGAAGAACAAGGAGAAAGAGAAGGATTAGGAGTAGGAGAAACAGAAGGATAAGCAGAAGCAGAAAGAGAAGGAGAATGAGAAGGAGAAGCAGGAGAAGCAGAAGAAGCAGAAGCAGGAGAAGCAGAAGCAGAATGAAAAGCAGAAGAAGGAGAAATTGAAAGAGAAGAAGATGCAGAAGGAGAAGCAGAAGCAGTAGTAGAAGCAGAAGAAGGAGAAGCAGAAGGAGAATCATAAAGAGAAACAGAAGGAGAAGCAGGAGAAGCAGAAGCAGGAGAAGCAGAATCAGAAGAAATAGAAGAAGGAGAAGAAGCAGAAGCAGAAAGAGAAGCAGAAACAGAAGAAGCAGAAAAAGAATCAGAAGAAGCCGAAGAAGCAAAAGCAGAACCTAAAGCAGAAGGAGAAGCAGGAGAAGCAGAAGAAGCAGAATCTGGAGAAGAAGAAGGAGAACCAGAAGGAGAAGCAGAAGCAGAAAGAGAAGCAAAAGCAGAAGGAGAAGTAGAAGAAACAGAAGAAGCAGAATCAGTAGCAGAAGAAGCTGAAGATGCAGAAGCAGAAAGAGAAGCAGAAGGAATAGCAGAAGAACGAGAAGGAGAAATAGAAGGAGAAGCAGAAGGAGAAGCAGGAAAAGCAGAAGAAACAGAAGCAGACGGAGAAGCAGAAGAAGGAGAAGGAGAAGCCGGAGCAGAAGAAGAAGCAGAAGGAAAAGCACAAGCAGAAGGAGATGCAGAAGGAGAAGCAGGAAATGCAGAAGACGCAGAAGCAGAAGGAGAAGAAGGAGAAGAATCAGAATCAGAAGAAGCAGAAGCAGAAATAGAAAGAGAAGCCGACGAAGAGAAGCTGAACGAGAAGCAGGAGAAGCAGAAGAAGCAAAAGCGGGAGAAGCAGAAGAAGAAGAAACAGAAGAAGGAGAAGGAGCAGAAGCAGAAGGAGAAGAAGAAGTAGAAGCAGAAAGAGAAGCAGGAAAATCAGAAGAAGCAGAAGGAGAAGAAACAGGAGAAGGACAATAAGCAGAAAGAGAAGCAGTAGAAGAAGAAGAGGCAGGAAAAGAAGAAGCAGAAGAAAGAGAAGAAGAAGAAGACGAAGAAGAAGAAGAAGCAGCATAAAGAGAAGCATAAGGAGAAGCATAAGGAGAAATATAAGGAGAAGCAGTAGAAGGAGAAGAAGCAGAAGCAGGAGAAGCTGAAGCAGAAGAAAAAGAATAAGCAAAAGAAGCAGAAGCAGAAGCAGTGAGAGAAGCAGAAGAAGGAGAAGGAGAAGGAGCAGCAGAAGGAGAAGCAGAAGCAGAAAGAGAAGCAGAAACAGAAGGAGAAAAAGAAGGAGAAGCAGGAGAATCAGAAGAAGCAGAAAGAGAAGGAGAAGAAGGAGAAGCAGTAGTAGAATCAGAAGAAACAGAAGAAGAAGAAGCAGAAGAAACAGAAGCAAAAGAAACAGAAGAAGGAGAAGAGCAGAAGCAGAAGCAGAAGGAGAAGCAGAAGCAGAAGGAGAAGTAGAAAGAGAAGCAGGAGAACCAGAAGAAGCAGGAGAAGCAGAAGCAGCAGAAACAGGAGAAGCCGAAGAAGCAGAATCAGAATCTGAAGCAGAAGGAGAAACAGAAGAAGCACAATCTGAAGAAGAAGCAGAAGAAACAGAAATAGTAGAATAAGCAGAAGCAGAAGCACCAGGACAAGCAGAAGAACAAGAAGGAGAAGGCGAAAGATAAGGAATAGGAGTAGGAGAAGCAAAAGGATAAGCAGAAGCAGAAAGAGACGCAGAAGGAGAAGCAGCACAATAAGTAGGAGAAGCAGGAGAAGCAGAAGCAAGAGAAGCAGAAGAAACAGAAGACGCAGAAGCAGAATGAGAAGCAGAAGGAGAAATTGAAGCAGAAGGAGAAGGAGAAGCAGAAGGAGAAGCCGAAGAAGGAGAAGGAGAAGCAGAAAGAGAAGCAGAAAGAGAAGCACAACGAGAAGCAGGAGAAGCAGAAGTAGGAGAAGCAGAAGCAGAAGAAACATAAGAAGGAGAAGAAGCAGAAGCAGAAGGAGAATCAGAAACAGAAGGAAAAGCAGAAATAAAAGCAGGAGCAGCAGAAGAAGCAGCAGCAGGAGAAGCAGAAGCAGAAGAAGCCGAAGAAACAGCAGCAGAACCTGAAGCATAAGGAGATACAGGAGAAGCAGAAGAAGCAGAATCTGGAGAAGCAGAAGGAGAAGCAGAAGCAGAAAGAGAAGCAAAAGCAGAAGGAGAAGCATAAGGAGAAGCAGAAGAAACAGAAGAAGCAGAGGCAGTAGCAGAAGATGTAGAAGCAGAAGGAGAAGCAGAAGGAAAAGCAGAAGAACGAGAAGGAGAAAGAGAAGCAGAAGGAGAAGCAGAGAGAGAAGCAGAAGAAGGAGCAGGAGAAGGAAAAGCAGCAGGAGAAGCAGAAAGAGAAGCCGAAGGAGAAGCAGGAGATGCAGAAACAGGAGAAGCAGAAGCAGAAGAAACAGGAGAAGGACAAGAAGCAGAAGGAGATGCAGAAACAGAAGGAGAAACAGAAAGAGAAGGAGGGAAAGCAGAAGAAGCAGAAGCAGGAGAAGCAGAAGCATAAGAATGCGAAGAAGCAGAAGCAGAACCTGAAGCAGAAGGAGAAGCAGGAGAAGAAGAAGAAGCAGAATCTGGAGAAGCAGAAGGAGAAGCAGAAGCAGAAAGAGAATCAAAAGCAGAAGGAGAAGCAGAAGAAACAGAAGAAGTAGAAGCAGTAGCAGGTGTAGCAGAAGCAGAAGGAAAAGCAGAAAAAACAGGAAGGAGAAGGAGAAACAGAAGGAGAAGTAGAAGGAGAAGCAGAAAGAGAAGCAGGTAAAGCAGAAGAAGAAGGCAGAAGGAGAAGCAGAAGAAGGAGAAGGAGAAACAGAAGCAGAAGAAGATGCAGAAGGAGAAGCAGGAAAAGCAGAAGAAGCAGAAGGAGAAGCAGGAGAAGCAGAAGAAGCAGAATCTGGAGAAGCATAAGGAGAACCAGAAGGAGAAGCAGAAACAGAAAGAGAAGCAAAATCAGAAGGAGAAGCAGAAGGAGAAGCAGAAGAAACAGAAGAAGCAGAATCAGTAGCAGAAGAAGTTGAAGATGCAGAACCAGAAAGAGAAGCAGAAGGAATAGCAGAAGAACGAGAAGGAGAAATAGAAGGAAAAGCAGAAGGAGAAGCAGAAGCAGAAGAAACAGAAGAAGGAGAAGAGCAGAAGCAGAAGCAGACGGAGAAGCAGAAGCAAAAGGAGAAGCAGAAGAAGCAGAAGCTGAAGCAGAAGAAGAAGAAACAGAAAAAGCAGAAGAAGCAGAAGAAGAAGCAGCAGGAGAAGAAGAAGAAGAAGAAGAAGAAGAAGAAGAAGAAGAAGGAGAAGGAGAAAGAGAAGGATTAGGAGTAGGAGAAACAGAAGGATAAGCAGAAGCAGAAAGAGAAGGAGAATGAGAAGGAGAAGCAGGAGAAGCAGAAGAAGCAGAAGCAGGAGAAGCAGAAGCAGAATGAAAAGCAGAAGAAGGAGAAATTGAAACAGAAGAAGATGCAGAAGGAGAAGCAGAAGCAGTAGTAGAAGCAGAAGAAGGAGACGCAGAAGGAGAAGCATAAAGAGAAACAGAAGGAGAAGCAGGAGAAACAGAAGCAGGAGAAGCAGAATCAGAAGAAATAGAAGAAGGAGAAAAAGCAGAAGCAGAAAGAGAAGCAGAAACAGAAGGAGAAGCAGAAATTGAAGCAGAAGAAGCCGAAGTAGCAAAAGCAGAACCTAAAGCAGAAGGAGAAGAAGGAGAAGCAGAAGAAGCAGAATCTGGAGAAGAAGAAGGAGAAACAGAAGGAGAAGCAGAAGCAGAAAGAGAAGCAAAAGCAGAAGGAGAAGCAGAAGAAACAGAAGAAGCAGAATCAGTAGCAGAAGAAGCTGAAGATGCAGAAGCAGAAAGAGAAGCAGAAGGAATAGCAGAAGATCGAGAAGGAGAAATAGAAGGAGAAGCAGAAGGAGAAGCAGGAAAAGCAGACGAAACAGAAGCAGACGGAGAAGCAGAAGAAGGAGAAGGAGAAGCCGGAGCAGAAGAAGAAGCAGAAGGAAAAGCACAAGCAGAAGGAGATGCATAAGGAGAAGCAGGAAATGCAGAAGACGCAGAAGCAGAAGGAGAAGAAGAAGGAGAAGAATCAGAATCAGAAGAAGCAGAAGCAGAAATAGAAAGAGAAGCCGACGAAGAGAAGCTGAACGAGAAGCAGGAGAAGCAGAAGAAGCAGAAGCGGGAGAAGCAGAAGCAGAAGAAAAAGAATAAGCATAAGAAGCAGAATCAGAGGGAGAAGCAGAAGAAGGAGAAGCAGAAGCAGAAGAAGCAGCAGAAGCAGAAGCAGAAGCAGAAGAAGATGCAGAAGGAGAAGCAGAAGGAGAAGGAGAAGGCGAAAGAGAAGGATTAGGAGTAGGAGAAGCAAAAGGTGAAGCAGAAGCAGAAAGAGACGCAGAAGGAGAAGCAGCACGAGAAGTAGGAGAAGCAGGAGAAGCAGAAGCAGGAGAAGCCGAAAGAGAAGAAGCAGAAGAAGTAGAAACATTAGCAGAAGGAGAAGCAGAAGCAGAAGGAGAAGCAGCAGAAGAAGTAGAACCAGAAATTCAGGCAGGGGAAACAGAAGAAGCAGAAGCAGAAGGAGAAGCAAAAAGAGAAGCACAAGGAGTAGTAAAAGAAGCAGCAGAAGGAGAAGCAGCAGCAGAAGGAGACGCAGAAGCAGAAGAAAAAGAAGAAGCATAAGAAGCAGAAATAGAAGCAGAGGGAGAAACAGAAGAAGGAGAAGGAGCAGCAGAAGGTGAAGCAGAAGGAGATACAGAAGCAGAAAGAGAAGCAGAAACAGAAGGATTAGTTGGAGAATCAGAAGAAGCAGAAGCAGAAAGAGAAGCAGAAGAGGGAGAAGGAGAAGCAGAAGCAGAAGGACAATCAGGAGAAGCAGAAGAAGCAGAAGCCTGAGAAGCAGAAGAAGAAGAAGAAACAGAAGAAGGAGAAGGAGCAGAAGGAGAAGCAAAAGCAGAAGAAGAAGCAGAAATAGAAACAGAAGCAGAAGAAGCAGAAGCAGAAGAAACAGAAGAAGCTGAAGAAGCAGAAGGAGAACCTGAAGCAGAAGGAAAGCAGAAGCATCAGAAGCTGGAAAAGCAGAAGCAGAAGATACAGAACAAGCAGAAGAAGCAGAAGCAGAACGAGAAGCAGAAGACTAAGAAAGAGAAAGAGAAGGATTAGGAGTAGGAGGAGCAGAAGCAGAATCAGAAGCAGAAAGAGAAGCAGAAGGAGAAACAGAAGAAGCAGAAGCAGGAGAAGCAGGAGAAGCAGAAGCAGAATGAGAAGCACAGGAAGGAGAAATTGAAGGAGAAGGAGAATGAGACGGAGAAGCAGAAGGAGAAGTAGGAGAAGCAGAAGAAGGAGAAGCAGGAGAAGCAGAAGCAGAAGAAACAGAAGAAGGAGAAGAGGAGAAGCAGAAGGAGAAACAGATGCAGAAGGAGAAGCAGAAGAAGCAGAAGCTCTAGCAGAAGAAACTGAAAAAGCAGAAAAAGAAGAAGAAGCAGAAGAAGAACAAGCAGGAAAAGCAGAAGGAGAAGGAGAAGGAGAAAGAGAAGGATTAGGAGAAACAGACGGATAAGCAGAAGCAGAAAGAGAAGGAGAAGGAGAAGCAGGAGAAGCAGAAGAAGCATAAGCAGGAGAAGCAGAAGCAGAATGAAAAGCAGAAGAAGGAGAAATTGAAACAGAAGAAGATGCAGAAGGAGAAGCAGAAGCAGAAGGAGAAGCAGAAGAAGGAGAAGGAGAAGCAGAAGGATAAGAACAAAGAGAAACCGAAGGAGAAGCAGTAGAAGCATAAGCAGAAGAAATAGAAGAAGGAGAAGAAACAGAAGCAGAAAGAGAAACAGAAACAGAAGGAGAAGCAGAAATAGAAGCAGAAGAAGCCGAAGAAGCAGAAGCAGAACCTGAAGCGGAAGGAGAAGCAGAAGAAGCAGAATCTGGAGAAGAAGAAGGAGAACCAGAAGGAGAAGCAGAAGCAGAAAGAGAAGCAAAAGCAGAAGGAGAAGCAGAAGAAACAGAAGAAGCAGAAGCAGTAGCAGAAGAAGCTGAAGATGCAGAAGCAGAAAGAGAAGCAGAAAGAATAGAAGAAGAACGAGAAGGAGAAGGAGAAAGAGAAGGAGAAGAAGAAGGAGAAGCAGAAGGAGAATCAGGAAAGGCAGAAGAAGCAGAATCAGACGGAAAAGCAGAAGAAGGAGAAGGAAAAGCAGAAGCAGAAGAAGAAGCAGACGAAAAGCACAAGCAGAAGGAGATGCAGAAGGAGAAGCAGGAGAAGCAGAAGAAGCAGAAGCAGAAGGAGAGAAGAAGTAGAAGAAGCAGAATCCGAAGAAGCAGAAGCAGAAGTAGAAAGAGAAGCCGACGAAGAGAAGAAGAACGAGAAGCAGGAGAAGCAGAAGAAGCAGAAGCGGGAGAAGCAGAAGAAGAAGAAACAGAAGAAGGAGAAGGAGCAGAAGCAGAAGGAGAAGGAAAAGCAGAAGGAGAAGCAGAAAGACAAGCAGGAAAAGCAGAAGAAGCAGAAGCTGGAGAAGCAGAAGCAGAAGAAACAGGAGAAGGACAAGAAGCAGAAGCAGAAGGAGAAGCAGAAACAGAAGGAGAAGCAGAAAGAGGAGGGGAAACAGAAGAAGCAGAAGCAGGAGAAGCAGAAGCATAAGAATCCGAAGAAGCAGAAGCAAAACCTGAAGCAAAAGCGGATGCAGGAGAAGCAGAAGAAGCAGAATCTGGAGAAGCTGAATGAGAAGCTGAAGGAGAAGCAGAAGCTGAAAGAGAATCAAGAGCAGAAGGAGACGCAGAAAAAACAGAAGAAGCAGTAGCAGTTGCAGCAGAAGCAGAAGGAGAAGCAGAAAGAAAAGCAGAAGAACGAGAAGGAGAAGGAGAAACAGAAGGAGAAGCAGAAGGAGAATCAGAAGGAGAAGCGGAAGAAGCAGAAGGAGAAGCAGAAGCAGAAGAAGCAGAAGGAGAAGCAGAAGGAGAAACGAAGAAGAAGAAGCAGCAGAAGGAGAAGCAGAAGCAGAAGAAGATGCAGAAGGAGAAGGGGGAGAAGCAGAAGAAGCAGAAGCAGAAGGAGAAGTAGAAGTAGGAGAAGGAAGAGCCGCAGAAGAAATAGGAGAAGCAGACGGAGAAGCAGAAGCAGAATGAGAAGCAGAAAGAGAAGGAGTAGAAGCAGAAGAAGCAGGAAAAGAAGAAGCAGAAGAAAGAGAAGAAGAAGAAGAAGAAGAAGAAGAAGAAGAAGAAGAAGAAGATGAAGAAGAAGAAGAAGAAGAAGAAATGATGATGAAGAAGAAGAAGAAGTAGAAGAAGAAGAAGATGAAGAAGAAGAAGGAGGAGGAGGAGGAGGAGGAGGAGGAGGAGTACGAGGAGGAGGAGAAGGAGGA
>NW_012292389.1:0-7762 GCF_000151885.1 Dipodomys ordii | reverse complement strand
TGCAGAAGGAGAAGCAGAAGCAGTAGTAGAAGCAGAAGAAGGAGAAGCAGAAGGAGAAGCATAAAGAGAAACAGAAGGAGAAGCAGGAGAAGCAGAAGCAGGAGAAGCAGAATCAGAAGAAATAGAAGAAGGAGAAGAAGCAGAAGCAGAAAGAGAAGCAGAAACAGAAGGAGAAGCTGAAAAAGAAGCAGAAGAAGCCGACGAAGCAAAAGCAGAACCTAAAGCAGAAGGAGAAGCAGGAGAAGCAGAAGAAGCAGAATCTGGAGAAGAAGAAGGAGAACCAGAAGGAGAAGCAGAAGCAGAAAGAGAAGCAAAAGCAGAAGGAGAAGCAGAAGGAGAAGCAGAAGAAACAGAAGAAGCAGAATCAGTAGCAGAAGAAGCTGAAGATGCAGAACCAGAAAGAGAAGCAGAAGGAATAGCAGAAGAAAGAGAAGGAGAAATAGAAGGAGAAGCAGGAAAAGCAGAAGGAACAGAAGCAGACGGAGAAGCAGAAGAAGGAGAAGGAGAAGCCGGAGCAGAAGAAGAAGCAGAAGGAAAAGCACAAGCAGAAGGAGATGCAGAAGGAGTAGCAGGAAATGCAGAAGACGCAGAAGCAGAAGGAGAAGAAGAAGGAGAAGAATCAGAATCAGAAGAAGCAGAAGCAGAAATAGAAAGAGAAGCCGACGAAGAGAAGCTGAACGAGAAGCAAGAGAAGCAGAAGAAGCACAAGCGGGAGAAGCAGAAGAAGAAGAAACAGAAGAAGGAGAAGGAGCAGAAGCAGAAGGAGAAGCAGAAAGAGAAGCAGGAAAAGCAGAAGAAGCAGAAGCAGGAGAAGCAGAAGGAGAAGAAACAGGAGAAGGACAAGAAGCAGAAAGAGAAGCAGTAGAAGTAGAAGGGGCAGGAAAAGCAGAAGCAGAAGAAAGAGAAGAAGAAGAAGACGAAGAAGAAGAAGAAGCAGCATAAGGAGAAGCATAAGGAGAAGCACAAGGAGAAGTATAAAGAGAAGCAGTAGAAGGAGAAGAAGCAGAAGCAGGAGAAGCTGAAGCAGAAGAAAAAGAATAAGCAAAAGAAGCAGAAGCAGAAGCAGTGAGAGAAGCAGAAGAAGGAGAAGGAGCAGCAGAAGGAGAAGCAGAAGCAGAAAGAGAAGCAGAAACAGAAGGAGAACAAGAAGGAGAAGCAGGAGAATCAGAAGAAGCAGAAAGAGAAGGAGAAGAAGGAGAAGCAGAAGTAGAATCAGAAGAAACAGAAGAAGAAGAAGAAACAGAAGCAAAAGAAACAGAAGAAGGAGAAGAGCAGAAGCAGAAGGAGAAGCAGAAGCAGAAGTAGAAGCAGAAAGAGAAGCAGGAGAAGCAGAAGAAGCAGGAGAAGCAGAAGCAGAAGAAACAGGAGAAGCCGAAGAAGCAGAAGCAGAATCTGAAGCAGAAGGAAAAACAGAAGAAGCACAATCTGAAGAAGAAGCAGAAGAAAGAGAAATAGTAGAATAAGCAGAAGCAGAAGCACCAGGAGAAGCAGAAGAACAAGAAGGAGAAGGGGAAAGAGAAGGATTAGGAGTAGGAGAAGCAAAAGGATAAGCAGAAGCAGAAAGAGACGCAGAAGGAGAAGCAGCACGAGAAGTAGGAGAAGCAGGAGAAGCAGAAGCAAGAGAAGCAGAAGAAACAGAAGACGCAGAAGCAGAAGGAGAAATTGAAGCAGAAGGAGAAGTAGAAGCAGAAGGAGAAGCAGAAAGAGAAGCAGAAAGAGAAGCACAACCAGAAGCAGGAGAAGCAGAAGCAGGAGAAGCAGAAGCAGAAGAAACATAAGAAGGAGAAGAAGCAGAAGCAGAAGGAGAAGCAGAAACAGAAGGAAAAGCAGAAATAGAAGCAGGAGCAGCAGAAGAAGCAGCAGCAGGAGAAGCAGAAGCAGAAGAAGCCGAAGAAACAGAAGCAGAACCTGAAGGATAAGGAGATACAGGAGAAGCAGAAGAAACAGAATCTGGAGAAGCAGAAGGAGAAGCAGAAGCAGAAAGAGAAGCAAAAGCAGAAGGAGAAGCATAAGGAGAAGCAGAAGAAACAGAAGAAGCAGAGGCAGTAGCAGAAGATGTAGAAGCAGAAGGAGAAGCAGAAGAAGGAGCAGGAGAAGGAAAAGCAGCAGGAGAAGCAGAAAGAGAAGCAGAAGGAGAAGCAGGAGATGCAGAAACAGGAGAAGCAGAAGCAGAAGAAACAGGAGAAGGACAAGAAGCAAAAGCAGAAGGAGATGCAGAAACAGAAGGAGAAGCAGAAGGAGAAGGAGGGAAAGCAGAAGAAGCAGAAGCAGGAGAAGCAGAAGCATAAGAATGCGAAGACGCAGAAGCAGAACCTGAAGCAGAAGGAGAAGCAGGAGAAGCAGAAGAAGCAGAATCTGGAGAAGCAGAATGACAAGCTGAAGGAGAAGCAGAAGCAGAAAGAGAATCAAAAGCAGAAGGAGAAGCAGAAGAAACAGAAGAAGTAGAAGCAGTAGCAGTTGTAGCAGAAGCAGAAGGAAAAGCAGAAGAACAAGAAGGAGAAGGAGAAACAGAAGGAGAAGCAGAAGGAGAAGCAGAAAGAGAAGCAGGTAAAGCAGAAGAAGAAGAAGCAAAAGGAGAAGCAGAAGAAGGAGAAGGAGAAGCAGAAGGAGAAGCAGAAGCAGAAGAAGATGCAGAAGGAGAAGCAGAAGAAGCAGAAGCGGAAGGAGAAGCAGGAAAAGCAGAAGAAGCAGAAGCAAAAGGAGAAGCAAAAGAAGGAGAAGGAGAAGCAGAGGAAGAAGAAGAAGCATAAGGACAAGCACAAGCAGAAGGAGATGCAGAACGAGAAGCAGGAGAAGCATAAGTAGCAGAAGATGAAGGAGAAGCAGAAGTAGGAGAAGGAGAAGGAGGAGAAGCAGAAGCAGAAGGAGAAGCAGAAGCAGAATGAGAAGCAGAAAGAGAAGCAGGAGGAGGACAAGAAGGAGAAGCAGGAGAAGCCGAAAGAGAAGAAGCAGAAACAGAAGCAGAAGGAGAAGCAGAAGCAGAAGGAGAAGCAGCAGAAGAAGTAGAACCAGAAATTCAGGCATGAGAAACAGAAGAAGCAGAAGCAGAAGGAGAAGCAAAAAGAGAAGCAGAAGGGGAAGTAGAAAAAACAGCAGAAGAAGCAGAAAAACAAGCAGGAGAAGCAGAAGCAGGAAGAGAAGTAGAAGCAGAAGAAGCAAAAGAAGAAGAAGAAGAAGCAGTAGAAGCATAACAAGCAGAAGCAGGAGAAGCAGAAGCAGAAGAAAAAGAAGAAGCATAAGAAGCAGAAGCAGAGGGAGAAACAGAAAAAGGAGAAGGAGCAGCAGAAGGTGAAGCAGAAGGAGATGCAGAAGCAGAAAGAGAAGCAGAAATAGAAGGAGAAGAAGAAGGAGAAGTTGGAGAATCAGAAGAAAGAGAAGCAGAAAGAGAAGCAGAAGAAGGAGAAGGAGAAGCAGAAGGAGAAGGACAAGCAGGAGAAGCAGAAGAAGCAGAAGCGGGAGAAGCAGAAGAAGAAGAAGAAGAAACAGAAGAAAGAGAAGGAGCAGAAGGAGAAGCAGAAGCAGAAGGAGAAGCAGAAAGAGAAGCAGAAGAAGCAGAAGAAGCAGTAGCAGGAGAAGCAGAAGTAGAAGAAACAGAAGAAGCCGAAGAATCAGAAGGAGAACCTGAAGCAGAAGGAGAAGCAGAAGCAGCAGAAGCTGGAAAAGCAGAAGAAGAAGAAACCGAACAAGCAGAAGAAGCAGAAGCAGAACGAGAAGCAGAAGAAGAGGGAGAAAGAGAAGGATTAGGAGTAGGAGGAGCAGAAGCAGAATACGAAGCAGAAAGAGAAGCAGAAGGAGAAACAGAAGCAGAAGCAGGAGAAGCAGAAGCAGAAAGAGAAGCACAAGAAGGAGGAATTGAAGGAGAAGGAGAATGAGACGGAGAAGCAGAAGGAGAAGTAGGAGAAGCAGAAGAAGAAGAAGCAGGAGAAGCAGAAACAGAAGAAACAGAAAAAGCAGAAGAAGCAGAAGAAGAAGCAGCAGGAGAAGCAGAAGAAGAAGAAGGAGAAGGAGAAAGAGAAGGATTGGGAGTAGGAGAAACAGAAGGATAAGCAGAAGCAGAAAGAGAAAGAGAAGGAGAAGCAGGAGAAGCAGAAGCAGGATGAAAAGTAGAAGAAGGAGAAATTGAAACAGAAGAAGATGCAGAAGGAGAAGCAGAAGCAGAAGTAGAAGCAGAAGAAGGAGAAGCAGAAGGAGAAGCATAAGGAGAAACAGAAGGAGAAGCAGGAGAAGCAGAAGCAGGAGAAGCAGAATCAAAAGAAATAGAAGAAGGATAAGAAGCAGAAGCAGAAAAAGAAGCAGAAACAGAAGGAGAAGCAGAAATAGAAGCAGAAGAAGCCGAAGCAGAACCTGAAGCAGAAGGAGAAGCAGGAGAAGCAGAAGAAGCCGAATCTGGAGAAGAAGGAGAACCAGAAGGAGAAGCAGAAGCAGAAAGAGAAGCAAAAGCAGAAGGAGAAGCAGAAAGAGAAGCAGAAGAAACAGAAGAAGCAGAAGCAGAAGCAGTAGCAGAAGAAGCTGAAGATGCAGAAGCAGATAGAGAAGCAGAAAGAATAGCAGAATAACGACAAGGAGAATCAGAAGGAGAAGAAGAATGAGAAGCAGTAGGAGAAGCAGGAAAAACAGAAGAAGCAGAAACAGACGGAGAAGCAGAAGAAGGAGAAGCAGAAGAAGAAGCAGAAGGAAAAGCACAAGCAGAACCCAATGCAGGAAATAGGTTGGGTAGGATGCAAGTAGAGAGAGAGAGAAAAAGAAGAAAGGGAAGGTAAAATGAAAAGAGACCAGAAAAAAAACTAGAAATGTATTTAGAGAGGAATGTGAGTATATTAAGATAAGGGAAGGGACATAGAGGAGAAGTGAAACACTTAAAAAATGCTTAAAATATTATATAGGTATAAAGAGGTAGTACTGCTATTAAGGAGTTTAAATCTCGGAGGTTTTGAATTGGGTAATATATTTGTGGGTTAAGTGTGTACACAATGGGGGATAGGGTCTACTAGTTAACTGCGGGTTTATCTGAGGATGTGAAGGACACGAGCTAAGTCACATAAAGAAGGTCAAAAAAAGAGAAGAGGTGAACAGGATAATAAAGGGAGGACAAAAAAAAGATCAGAAGTTCGGTAGAGCTAGACAAAAAACAAAAAGATAGTTAAGAAAGAAAGAAAAAGAGAGAGAAGACAAGAAAAGTAAGGAAACCGCTCATTCACGTATTCCTAAAATAAAAATTATAAGAGGAAAAAAAAAGTTACTGGAAAACCATTATTTTTCAAAAAAGGCAAAAATTAAAGATTAATAAAATTTTTAGAAAAGGAAAAAAATTATATATATAAAGTACCAAAAAAAAAAAGAAAGAAAAGAAAAAAAAAGTTTTTTGATTTTTTTTTGGGGGGGGAGGGGTGGGAAGAATCCTGTATCTCCCTTTAGTCTGTGGCCAGCCTCTTGTTGGAGTCTCTGGTCAGCTTGAGGTCCTGTGGCTTGATTGGTTTCTTAAGTCAGTTTGTTCAAACAGGCAGAAAAATGCTTTGCTTTACCCAAGATTTTGGGATCCCCCTCCCAGATTAGTTTAATGGGAGGCAGATCTGCTTTGAGAATCACCAAAGAGGGGGATGCAGTGGTGAGGCTAGGTTCTGGGTAGAGTTGAGGGCTTTCACCAATCAGTAGCTTTTCCCTGGGGCTAATTTGTGAAGAAAAAAAAAAAACTCACAGAGCCCAGCCTGGAGCAGTTCTCAGGGTTTCTGTTTTTCCTTTGATTGTTGAGGCTGCTAGAGGGAGGGGCAGCCTCTGGCTCTGGTTACCCAGTGGGGAAAGCCACTCCAATGGCTGGTGCCTGAGCTGGGTAACTTTTCCCTGGATGGAGCTGAGTCTGGCAGGTCACTTCGCCATTAAGTTCTTATGACCTGCTAAATGACTCGTTTTATTCCAAGGCCTGAGTTGGAGCTAGCAGCTCCGCCGAGCTTTGTCGGTATCCAAGATGGAGGTAACCGGTGCTGGGGGGGGAGGGGTGGCCTTCCCTCCTCTGCTCCCTGAGAAGGAGTGAGGATGTCGGGCTTCTACTCACGCCGAGTCTTGGATCCTGGGTCGTCTCTGGTCTGCAAACTGCAGGATGAAGCTGTCTGCTCCTTGTCGGTTCTTGCTGGTGTTGAGTAGAATCCGCTCGCCCGCTGCGTCTGGCTCCTTCGTCCTGGACTCTCAGCGCTCAGGTATAGACCCGCTGCGGTCTCCACCGTGACCCTGCCGCCGCCGATAGCCTGGCTGCGGTCTCCACCACGACCCTGCCGCCGCCGCCGCCGCCGGCGGCTGCTGGCTGGTGCTCAAATGTGTATTCTTGCCTTGGCTTTCTCTCACTTGTCTAACTCTCTGTCCTGTGATGGCACACTTGGTGTGTTTCTCTGGCTTAGGACTGTTCACTGGAACTCTAAAACTGCTTTCTATGCAAGAGCTTGTTCAGCTTCCAGCTTCTCCTCCGCCATCTTGTCGCCTCCCCTCTGAGTGCATTTCTTATCAAGCATTGTTGCCTCCTCCTTTGTTTCCCCTTCCCATCCCTTCCCATCTCCCCGCCCCAGGCTCCTCCCCCACCCCCCCCATCCAAAGTTGTAAAGTTGTCCAATATACACCTTTTAGATAATTATTATTATTTGTTTTTGTCAGTTGTGGGGCTTGAACTCACGGCCTGGGCACTATCCCTGAGGGTTTTTTGCTCAAGGCTAGCACTCTTTGAGCCATGATTCCACTTCTGGTTTGTGAGTTTTTAATTGGAGATTATAGTTTCATGGGGACTTTTCTGCCCAGGCTGTCTTCGAACAGTGATCCTCAGATCTCAGCCTCCTGAGTAGCTAGGATTACAGGTGTGAGCCACCAGTGCCAGCCTTAGATAATTAATTTTTGAACAAATAATATTAGGTACTCCATCCTGTTTATAGAGCTCATCTGTCAGCAGCAAGGAAGAACCCAAAGCAAGGAAAGCTTGAGGATACAGGACAGTATTTTCACTATATCAGATAATATTAGTACTTTAAAGATTACTTAAAATACATGGGAGCTTGAGCATAGGTTATATGTAAATAATATCCCATTTAATGTAAAGAATTTAAGTATCCACCGATGTTGCTATCCATAGAGCCTCCTGAAACCCAGTGCCCCACAGAGATCAAGAGATGACTATAATACCAAGAAATCAAGTACAATAAAATTAAGGAATTGCCAAATCTTTGGTGATTTTTTTTTATTTTTGTTTTTGATTTTTTGTCAGTCATGGAGCCTGAATTCTGAGCCTGGGCACTGCCACTTCAGCCACAGCACCACTTCTGGCTTTTTCTGCTTATGTGGTGCTGAGGAATCGAACCCAGGGTCTCATGCATGCAAGGCAAGCACTCTACCACTGAGCCACCTTCCCAGCCCCTGGTAATGTTTTAGTTAGCAAATGCTTGGAAAAATCAAGTCAGAGGTGAAAGAGGGGAAAGATTTTGTTCAACTCTTTTTGGGGAGGGAGGGGTTCCTGGTCCTGGATCTTGAACATAGTGCCAGGGCACTATCCTTGAGCCTTCTTTTGGCTCAAGGCTAATACTCTATCACCTAAGCCATAGCTCCACTTCTAGCTCTGTGTGTGTGTGTGTGTGTGTGTGTGTGTGTGTGTTTAATCGGATATAAGAGTCTTCCTGCCCAGTCTGGATTTAAACCAAGTCATAAGATCTCAGCCTCCTGAATAACTAGGATTACAGGCTTGAGCCACCAGAGCCCAGCATCAAGCAACTCTTTTAAAGTCTGCAAAATA
>NW_012292388.1:0-7762 GCF_000151885.1 Dipodomys ordii | reverse complement strand
ATCCGAAGAAGCAGAAGCAGAACCTGAAGCATGAAGGAGAAGCAGGAGAAGCAGAAGAAGCAGAATCTGGACAAGCAGAATGAGAAGCAGAAGGAGAAGCAGAAGCGGAAAGAGAATCAAAAGCAGAAGGAGAAGCAGAAGAAACAGAAGAAGCAGAAGTAGAAGGAGAAGCAGAAGGAAAAGCAGAAAAACGAGACGGAGAAGGAAAAACAGAAGCAGAATCAGAAGGAGAATCAGAAGGAGAAGCAGAAGAAGCAGAAGGAGAAGCGAAGGAGAAGCAGAAGAAGAAGCATAAGGTCAAGCACAAGCAGGAGGAGATGCAGAAGGAGAAGCAGGAGAAGCACAAGAAGCAGAAGCAGAAGAAGAAATAGAAGTAGGAGAAGGAGAAGGAAGAGCAGCAGAAGCAATAGGAGAAGAAGAAGGAGAAGCAGAAGAAGAATGAGAAGCAGAAAGAGAAGCAGTGGAAGCAGAAGAAGCAGGAAAAGCAGAAGCAGAAGAAAGAGAAGAAGAAGAAGAAGAAGAAGAAGAAGAAGAAGAAGAAGAAGAAGAAGAAGAAGAAGAAGAAGAAGAAGAAGAAGAAGAAGAAGAAGAAGAAGAAGAAGAAGAAGAAGAAGAAGAAGAAGCATCAGCATAAGGAGAAGCATAAGGAGAAGCATAAGGAGAAACAGTAGAAGCAGAAGAAGCAGAAGCAGGAGAAGCAGAAACAGAAGAAAAAAATTAGCAAAAGAAGCAGAAGCAGAAGCAGTGGGAGAAGCAGAAGAAGGAGAAGGAGCAGCAGAAGGAGAAGCAGAAGCAGAAAGAGAAGCAGAAACAGAAGGAGAACAAGAAGGAAAAACAGGAGAAGCAGAAGAAGCAGAAGTAGAAGCAGAAAGAGGAGAAGAAGGAGAAGCAGAATTAGAGTCAGAAGAAACAGAAGAAGAAGAAGCAGAAGAAACAGAAGCAAAAGAAACAGAAGAAGGAGAAGAGCAGAAGCAGAAGCAGAAGGAGAAGCAGAAGCAGAAGGAGAAGCATAAAGAGAAGCAGGAGAAGCAGAAGAAGCAGGAGAAGCAGAAGCAGAAGAAACAGGAGAAGCCGAAGAAGCAGAAGCAGAATCTGAAGCAGGAGAAACAGAAGAAGCACAATCTGAAGCAGAAGCAGAAGAAACAGAAATAGTAGAATAAGCAGAAGCAGAAGCAGCAGGAGAAGCAGAAGAAGAAGACGGAGTAGGCGAAAGAGAAGGATTAAGAGTAAGAAAAGCAAAAGAATAAGCAGAAGCAGAAAGAGACGCAGAAGGAGAAGCAGCACGAGAAGTAGGAGAAGCAGAAGCAAGAGAAGCAGAAGAAACAGAAGAAGGAGAAGCAGCAGAAGCAGAAGGAGAAGCAGAAACAGAAGGAAAAGCAGAAAGAGAAGCAGGAGAAGCAGAAGAAGCAGCGGCAGGAGAAGCAGAATGAGAAGCAGAAGCAGAAAGAGAAGCAAAAGCAGAAGGAGAAGCAGAAGGAGAAGCAAAAGAAACAGAAGAAGCAGAGGCAGTAGCAGAAGAAGCAGAAGATGCAGAAGGAGAAGCAGAAGGAAAAGCAGAAGAACGAGAAGGAGAAAGAGAAACAGAAGGAGAAGCAGAAAGAGAAGCAGAAGTAGGAGCAGGAGAAGGAAAAGCAGCAGGAGAAGCAGAAAGAGCAGCAGAAGGAGAAGCAGTTGATTCAGAAACAGGAGAACAGAAGCAGAAGAAATAGGAGAAGGACAATAAGCAGAAGCAGAAGGAGAAGCAGAAACAGAAGGAGAAGCAGAAAGAGAAGGAGGGGAAGCAGAAGAAGCAGAAGCAGGAGAAGCATAAGCAGAAGAAACAGGAGAAGCCGAAGAAGCAGAAGCAGAATCTGAAGCAGAAGGAGAAACAGAAGAAGCACAATCTGAAGCAGAAGAAACAGAAATAGTAGAATAAGCAGAAGCAGAAGCAGCAGGAGAAGCAGAAGAAGAAGACGGAGAAGGCGAGAGAGAAGGATTAAGAGTAGGAGAAGCAAAAGGATAAGCATAAGAAGAAAGAGACGCAGAAAGAGAAGCAGCAAGAAAAGTAGGAGATGCAGGAGAAGCAGAAGAAACAGAAGACCAGAAGCAGAATGAGAAGCAGAAGGAGAAATTGAAGCAGAAGCAGAAGGAGAAGCAGAAGCAGAAGTAGAAGCAGAAGTAGGAGAAGAAGAAGCAGAAAGACAAGCAGAAAGAGAAGCAGAACGAGAAGCAGGAGAAGCAGAAGCAGGAGAAGCAGAAACAGAAGAAGGAGAAGAAGCAGAAGCAGAAGGAGAAGCAGAAACAGAAGGAAAAGCAGAAACAGAAGCAGGAGAAGCAGAAGAAGCAGCAGCAGGAGAAGCAGAAGCAGAAGAAGCCGAAGAAGCAGAAGCAGAACCTGAAGCAGAAGGAGAAGCAGGAGAAGCAGAAGAACCAGAATCTGGAGAAGCAGAACCTGGAGAAGCAGAAGGAGAAGCAGAAGCAGAAAGAGAAGCAAAAGCAGAAGGAGAAGTAGAAGAAGCAGAGGCAGTAGAAGAAGAAGCAGAAGATGCAGAAGCAGAAGGAGAAGCAGAAGGAAAAGCAGAAGAACGAGAAGGAGAAGGAGAAGGAGAAACAGAAGGAGAAGAAGAAAGAGAAGCAGAAGAAGGAGCAGGAGAAGGAAAAGCAGCAGGAGAAGCAGAAAGAGCAGCAGAAGGAGAAGCAGGAGATGCAGAAACAGGAGAAGCAGAAGCAGAAGAAACAGGAGAAGGACAAGAAGCAGAAGCAGAAGCAGAACCTGAAGCATAAGGAGAAGCATAAGGAGAAGTATAAGGGGAAGCAGTAGAAGCAGAAGAAGCAGAAGCAGGAGAAGCAGAAGCAGAAGAAAAAGTATAAGCAAAAGAAGCAGAAGCAGAAGCAGTGGGAGAAGGAGAAGAAGGAGAAGGAGCAGCAGAAGGAGAAGTTGAAGCAGAAAGAGAAGCAAAACCAGAAGGAGAAGAAGAACGAGAAACAGGAGAATCAGAAGAAGTAGAAGTAGAAGCAGAAAGAGGAGAAGAAGGAGAAGCAGAAGTAGAATCAGAAGAAACAGTAGAAGAAGAAGAAGAAGAAACAGTAGCAAACGGACAGAAGAAGGAGAAGAGCAGAAGAAGAAGCAGAAGGAGAAGCAGAAGGAGAAGGAGAAGCAGAAAGAGAAGCAGAAGAAAAAGAAGCAGAATCAGAAGAAACAGGAGAAGCCGAAGAAGCAGAAGCAGAATCTGAAGCAGGAGAAACAGAAGAAGCACAATCTGAAGCAGAAGCAGAAGAAACAGAAATAGTAGAATAAGCAGAAGCAGAAGCAGCAGGAGAAGCAGAAGAAGAAGATGGAGAAGGCGAAAGAGAAGGAGTAGGAGTAGGAGAAGCAAAAGGATAAGCAGAAGCAGAAAGAGACGCAGAAGGAGAAGCAGCACGAGAAGTAGGAGAAGCAGGAGAAGCAGAAGCAAGAGAAGCAGAAGAAACAGAAGACGCAGAAGCAGAATGAGAAGCACAAGGAGAAATTGAAGCAGAAGGAGAAGCAGAAGAAGCAGAAGCAGGAGAAGCAGGAGAAGCAGAAGCAGAAAGAGAAGCAAAAGCAGAAGGAAAAGCATAAGGAAAAGCATAATGAGAAGCAGAAGAAACAGAAGAAGCATAGGCAGTAGCAGAAGAAGCAGAAGATGCAGAAGCAGAAGGAGAAGAGGAAGGAAAAGCAGAAGAACGAGAAGGAGAAGGAGAAACAGAAGGAGAAGCAGAAAGAGAAGCAGAAGAAAGAGCAGGAGAAGGGAAAGCAGCAGGAGAAGCAGAAAGAGCAGCAGAAGGAGAAGCAGGAGATGCAGAAACAGGAGAAGCAGAAGCAGAAGAAACAGGAGAAGGACAAGAAGCAGAAGCAGAAGGAGAAGCAGAAACAGAAGGAGAAGCAGTAAGAGAAGGAGGGAAAGCAGAAGAAGCAGAAGCAGGAGAAGCATAAGCAGAAGAAACAGGAGAAGCCGAAGAAGCAGAAGCAGTATCTGAAGCAGAAAGAGAAACAGAAGAAGCACAATCTGAAGCAGAAGAATCAGAAACAGTAGAATAAGCAGAAGCAGAAGCAGCTGGAGAAGCAGAAGAAGAAGACGGAGAAGGCGAGAGAGAAGGATTAGGAGTAGGAGAAACAAAAGGATAAGCAGAAGCAGAAAGAGACGCAGAAGGAGAAGCAGCACGAGAAGTAGGAGAAGCAGAAGCAGGAGAAGCAGAAGAAACAGAAGACGCAGAAGCAGAATGAGAAGCAGAAGGAGAAATTGAAGCAGAAGCAGAAGGAGAAGCAGAAGTAGAAGAAGGAGAAGCAGAAAGAGAAGCAGAACGAGAAGCAGGAGAAGCAGAAGCAGGAGAAGCAGAAACAGAAGAAACAGAAGAAGGAGAAGAAGCAGAAGCAGAAGGAGAAGCAGAAACAGAAGGAAAAGCAGAAAGAGAAGCAGGAGAAGCAGAAGAAGCAGCAGCAGGAGAAGCAGAAGCAGAAGAAGCCTGAAGAAGCAGAAGCAGAATCTGAAGCAGAAGGAGAAGCAGGAGAAGGAGAAGAAAGCAGAATCTGGAGAAGCAGAAGGAGAAGCAGAAGCAGAAAGAGAAGCAAAAGTTGAAGGAGAAGCAGAAGGAGAAGTAGAAGAATCAGACGAAGCAGACGCAGTAGAAGAAGCAGCAGAAGATGCAGAAGCAGAAGGAGAAGCAGAAGGAAAAGCAGAAGAACGAGAAGGAGAAGGAGAAACAGAAGGAGAAGCAGGAGAAGCAGAAACAGGAGAAGCATAAGCAGAAGAAACAGGAGAAGGACAAGAAGCAGAAGGAGAAGCAGAAGCAGAAGGAGAAGCAGAAAGAGGAGGGGAAGCAGAAGAAGCAGAAGCAGGAGAAGCAGAAGCAGAAGAAGCCGAAGAAGCAGAAGAAGAACCTGAAGCAGAAGGAGAAGCAGGAAAAGGAGAAGAAGCAGAATCTGGAGAAGCAGAAGGAGGAGCAGAAGCAGAAAGAGAAGCAAAAGCAGAAGGAGAAGTAGAAGAAACAGAAGAAGCAGACGCAGTAGCAGAAGCAGCAGAAGATGCAGAAGCAGAAGGAGAAGCATAAGGAAAAGCAGAAGAACGAGAAGGAGAAGGAGAATGAGAAACAGAAGGAGAAGCAGAAAGAGAAGCAGAAGAAGGAGCAGGAGAAGGAAAAGCAGCAGGAGAAGCAGAAAGAGCAGCAGAAGGAGAAGCAAGAGAAGCAGAAGCAGGAGAAGCAGAAGCATAAGAATCCGAAGAAGAAGAAGTAGAACCTGAAGCAGAAGGAGAAGCAGGAGAAGCAGTAGAAGCAGAATCTGGAGAAGCAGAAGGAGAAGCAGAAGGAGAAGCAGAAGCAGAAAGAGAATCAAAAGCAGAAGGGGAAGCAGAAGAATCAGAAGAACTAGAAGCAGTAGCAGTTGTAGCAGAAGCAGAAGGAGAAGGAAAAGCAGAAGAACGAGGAGAAGGAGAAACAGAAGAAGCAGAAAGAGAAGCAGGTAAAGCAGAAGAAGAAGAAGCAGAAGGAGGAGAAGAAGAAACAGAAGAAGATGCAGAAGGAGAAGCAGGAGAAGCATAAGAAGGAGAAGCAGAAGGAGAAGTAGGAAAAGCAGAAGAAGCAGAAGCAAAAGGAGAAGCAAAAGAAGGAGAAGGAGAAGCAGAGGCAGAAGACGAAGCATAAGCACAAGCACAAGAAGAAGGAGATGCAGAAGGAGAAGCAGGAGAAGCAGAAGATGCAGAAGCTGAAGGAGAAGCAGAAGTAGGAGAAGGAGAAGGAGGAGAAGTAGAAGCAGAAGGACAAGCAGAACCGGAATGAGAAGCAGAAAGAGAAGCAGGAGAAGTACAAGATGCAGAAGCAGAAGAAGCCGAAAGAGAAGAAGCAGAAGAAGCAGAAACAGAATCAGAAGTAGAAGCAGAAGCAGAAGGAGAAGCAGCAGAACAAGTAGAACCAGAAATTCAGGCAGGAGAAACAGAAGAAGCAGAAGCAGAAACAGAAGGAGAAGCAAAAAGAGAAGCAGAAGGAGAAGTAGAAGCAGCAGCAGAAGGAGAAGCAGCAGAAGAAGCAGAAAAACAAGCAGGAGAAGCAGGAGCAGAAAGAGAAGTAGAAGCAGAAGAAGCAGAAGCAGAAGAAGAAGCAGGAGAAGCATAAGAAGCAGAAGCAGGAGAAGCAGAAGCAGAAGAAAAAAAGAAGCATAAGAAGCAGAAGACGAAGCAGAGGGAGAAAAAGAAGAAGGAGAAGGAGCAGCACAAGTTGAAGCAGAAGGATATGCAGATGCAGAAAGAGAAGCAGAAACAGAAGGAGAAGGAGAAGGAGAAGTTGGAGAATCAGAAGAAGCAGAAGCAGAAGCAGAAAGAGAAGCAGAAGAAGGAAAAGGAGAAGCAGAAGCAGAAGGACAAGCAGGAGAAGCAGAAGAAGCAGAAGCGGGAGAAGCAGCAGAAGAAGAAGAAACAGAAGAAGGAGAAGGAGCAGAAGGAGAAGCAGAAGCAGAAGGAGAAGCAGGAAGAGAAGCAGAAGAATCAGAAGAAGCAGTAGCAGAAGGAGCAGAAGCAGAAGAAACAGAAGAAGCCGAAGAAGCAGAAGGAAAACCTGAAGCAGAAGGAGAAGAAGAAGCAGGAGAAGCTGGAAAAGCAGAAGTAGAAGAAACAGAAAAAGCAGAAGAAGCAGAAGCAGAACGAGAAGCAGAAGAAGAAGAAGGAGAAAGAGAAGGATTAGGAGTAGGAGTAGCAGAAGCAGAATTAGAAGCAGAAAGAGAAGCAGAAGGAGAAACAGAAGAAGCAGAAGCAGGAGAAGCAGAAGCAGAAGCAGAATGAGAAGCACAAGAAGGAGAAATTGAAGGAGAAGGAGAATGGGACTGAGAAGCAGAAGGAAAAGTAGGAGAAGCAGAAGAAGAAGAATCAGGAGAAGCAGAAGCAGAAGAAGGAGAAGAGCAGAAGCAGAAGGAGAAACAGAAGCGGAAGGAGAAGAAAAAGAAGCAGAAGCTGAAGCAGAAGAATAAGAAACAGAAAAAGCAGAAGAAGCAGAAGAAGAAGCAGCAGGAGAAGCAGAAGAAGCAGAAGGAGAAGGAGAAAGAGAAGGATTAGGAGTAGGAGAAACAGAAGGATAAGCAGAAGCATAAAGAGAAGCAGGAGAAGCAGAAGACGCCGGAGAAGCAGAAGCAGAAGAAACAGGAGAAGCCGAAGAAGCAGAAGCAGAATTTGAAGCAGAAGGAGAAACAGAAGAAGCACAATCTGAAGAAGAAGAAACAGATATAGTAGAATAAGCACAAGCGCAATTGTGCAGCAATGCAAACTGCGTACCCTGGCCAAAGTTTACGGGTGTACAAGAAACCACGGGGGATTTACAAGGAGACGTTCACCCGGAACAGCCGGAGGCCTGCCGGCAGCAAGATTCCGGAATTCTTCCTAAGAAGCCTTGAAAGCAGTGAAACGCTTCTATGTTGCAATAACTCAGAACCTCATTCTGAGTGTTCCCAGCAGAGGTTATTCGGCTGAACACAACCGTGGACAAATTAGAGCCAGATGTAAGCAATGGATTAATTAGAGCCAGATGTAGGCAGTGTGGTCGCGTGCCAAACAAGTGAGCTCTAGTTCTCCAAACTTTCACAGAGTGCCATAAATAGAAGTGCAACTTACTGCTCCGGTTGAGTAGAGTGTAGCCTTCAAAGCTGGAATCAGTAGCACTCAGGTGAGAGGAATGAGAACCAGATATACCCAGTCTGCTGGCAGTGTCCTACGGGGACCAGATTATCTGACTGCCACGGCTGAATGTTTGCAAGCGGAGCTGAGCTATGCAGGCGCAATTA
>NW_012292387.1:0-7763 GCF_000151885.1 Dipodomys ordii | reverse complement strand
GAGCAGCAGAAGGAGAAGCAGGAGAAGCAGAAACAGGAGAAGCAGAAGCAGAAGAAACAGGAGAAGGACAAGAAGCAGAAGCAGAAGGAGAAGCAGGAAAAGAAGGAGAAGCAGAAAGAGAAGGAGGGGAAGCAGAAAAAGCAGAAGCAGGAGAAGCAGAAGCATAAGAATCCGAAGAAGCAGAAGCAGAACCTGAAGCAGAAGGAGAAGCAGAAGAAACAGAAGAAGTAGAAGCAGTAGCAGTTGTAGCAGAAGCAGAAGGAGATGCCGAAGGAAAAGCAGAAGAACAAGAAGGAGAAGGAGAAACAGAAGGAGAAGCAGAAGGAGAAGCAGAAAGACAAGCAGGTTAAGCAGAAGAAGAAGAAGCAAAGGGAGAAGCAAAAGAAGGAGAAGGAGAAGGAGAAACAGAAGCAGAAGAAGAAGCATAAGGACAAGCACAAGCAGAAGGAGATGCAGAAGGAGAAGCAGGAGAAACAGAAGAACGAGAAGCTGAAGGAGAAGCAGAAGTAGGAGAAGGAGAAGGAGGAGAAGCAGAAGCAGAAGGAGAAGCAGAAGCGGAATGAGGAGCAGAAAGAGAAGCAGGAGAAGCACAAGAAGCAGAAGCAGGAGAAGCCGAAAGAGAAGAAGCAGAAGAAGCAGAAACAGAAGCAGAAGTAGAAGCAGAAGCAGAAGGAGAAGCAGCAGAAGAAGTAGAACCAGAAATTCAGGCAGGAGAAACAGAAGAAGCAGAAGCAGAAGCAGAAGGAGAAGCAAAAAGAGAAGCAGAAGAAGAAGTAGAAGAACCAGCAGAAGGAGAAGCAGCAGAAGAAGCAGAAAAACAAGCAGGAGAAGGAGAAGCAGAAAGAGAAGTAGAAGCAGAAGAAGCAGAAGAAGAAGAAGAAGAAGAAGCAGTAGAAGCATAAGAAGCAGCAGCAGGAGAAGCAGAACCAGAAGAAGAAGAAGAAGCGTAAGAAGCAGAAGCAGAGTGAGAAACAGAAGAAGGAGAAGGAGCAGCAGAAGGTGAAGCAGAAGGAGATGCAGAAGCAGAAAGAGAAGCAGAAACAGAAGGAGAAGAAGAAGGAGAAGTTGGAGAATCAGAAGAAGCAGAAGCAGAAGCAGAAAGAGAAGCAGAAGAAGGAGAAGGAGAAGCAGAAGGAGAAGGACAAGCAGGAGAAGCAGAAGAAGCAGAAGCGGGAGAAGCAGCAGCAGAAGAAGAAACAGAAGGAGGAGAAGGAGCAGAAGGAGAAGCAGAAGCAGAAGGAGAAGCAGAAAGAGAAGCAGAAGAAGCAGTAGCAGGAGAAGCAGAAGCAGAAGAAACAGAAGAAGCCCAAGAACCAGAAGGAGAACCTGAAGCAGAAGGAGAAGCAGAAGCAGGAGAAGCTGGAAAAGCAGAAGCAGAAGAAACAGAACAAGCAGAAGAAGCAGAAGCAGAACGAGAAGCAAAAGAAGAAGAAGGAGAAAGAGAAGGAGTAGGAGTAGGAGGAGCAGAAGCAGAATAAGAAGCAGAAAGAGAAGCAGAAGGAGAAGCAGAAGGAGAAACAGAAGAAGCAGAAGCAGGAGAAGCAGAAGCAGAAGAAGAATGAGAAGCACAAGAAGGAGAAATTGAAGGAGAAGGAGAAGCAGAAGGAGAAGTAGGAGAAGCAGAAGAAGAAGAAGCAGGAGAAGCAGAAGCAGAAGAAACAGAAGAAGGAGAAGAGCAGAAGCAGAAGCAGAAGGAGAAGCAGAAGCAGAAGGAGAAGCAGAAGCTGAAGCAGAAGAAGAAGAAACAGAAAAAGCAGAAGAAGCAGAAGAAGAAGCAGCAGGAGAAGCAGAAGAAGAAGAAGGAGAAAGAGAAGGATTAGGCGTAGGAGAAACAGAAGGATAAGCAGAAGCAGAAAGAGAAGGAGAAGGAGAAGCAGGAGAAGCAGAAGGAGCAGAAGCAGGAGAAGCAGAAGCATAATGAAAGGCAGAAGAAGGAGAAATTGAAACAGAAGAAGATGCAGAAGGAGAAGCAGAAGCAGGAGTAGAAGCAGAAGAAGGAGAAGGAGAAGGAGAAGCATAAAGAGAAACCGAAGGAGAAGCAGGAGAAGCAGAAGCAGGAGAAGCAGACTCAGAAGAAATAGAAGATGGAGAAGAAGCAGAAGCAGAAAGAGAAGCAGAAACAGAAGGAGAAGCAGAAATAGAAGCAGAAGAAGCCGAAGAAGCAAAAGGAGAACCTGAAGCAGAAGGAGAAGCTGGAGAAGCAGAAGAAGAAGAAACTGGAGAAGAAGAAGGAGAACCAGAAGGAGAAGCAGAAGCAGAAAGAGAAGCAAAAGCAGAAGGAGAAGCCGAAGAAACAGAAGAAGCAGAAGCAGTAGCAGAAGAAGCTGAAGATTCAGAAGCAGAAAGAGAAGCAGAAGGAATAGCAGAAGAACGAGAAGGAGAAACAGAAGGAGAAGCAGAAGGAGAACCAGGAAAAGAAGAAGAAGCAGAAGCAGACGGAGAAGCAGAAGAAGGAGAAGGAGAAGCAGAAGCAGAAGAAGAAGCAGAAGGAAAAGCACAAGCAGAAGGAGATGCAGAAGGAGAAGCAGGAGAAGCAGAAGAAACAGAAGCAGAAGGAGAAGAAGAAGGAGAAGAAGCAGAATCAGAAGAAGCAGAAGCAGAAATAGAAAGAGAAGCCGACGAAGAGAAGCAGAACGTGAAGCAGGAGACAGAAGAAGCAGAAGCGGGAGAAGCAGAAGAAGAAGAAACAGAAGAAGGAGAAGGAGCAGAAGGAGAAGCAGAAAGAGAAGCAGGAAAAGCAGAAGAAGCAGAAACAGAAGGAGAAGAAGAAGGATTAGTTGGAGAATCAGAAGAAGCAGAAGCAGAAAGAGAAGCAGAAGAAGAAGAAGGAGAAGCAGAAGCAGAGCAAAGGAAGGAGAAGCAGAAGAAGTAGAAGCGGGAGAAGCAGAAGCAGAAGCAGATGAACCAGAAGAAGCAGAAGAAGCAGAAGAAGAAGAAGCAGAAGAAGAAGCAGAAGAAGAAGCAGAAGAAGAAGAAGCAGAAGAAGAAGAAGAAGAAGAAGAAGAAGAAGAAGAAGAAGAAGAAGAAGAAGAAGAAGAAGAAGAAGAAGAAGAAGAAGTAGAAGAAGAAGAAGAAGAAGAAGAAGAAGAAGAAGAAGAAGAAGAAGAAGAAGAAGGAGAAGAAGAAGTAGAAGATGACGATGATGATGATGATGATGATATGATGATGATGATGACGATGATGAGAGAGAGAGAGATGAGAGGAGATGAGAAGAGAGAGAGAGGAGAGAGAGGAGAGAGAGAGAGAGAGAGAGAGAGAGAGAGAGAGAGAGAGCAGCAGAAGAAGAAGAAGAAGAAGAAGAAGAAGAAGAAGAAGAAGAAGAAGAAGAAGAAGAAGAAGAAGAAGAAGAAGAAGAAGAAGAAGAAGCAGTAGAAGCAGAAGAAACAGAAAGAAGAAGAAGAAGAGGAAGAAGAAGAAGAAGAAGCATAAGGAGAAGCAGAAGTAGTGGGAGAAGAAGAAGAAGGAGAAGGAGAAGGAGCAGCAGAAGGAGAAGCAGAAGCAGAAAGAGAAGCAGAAACAGAAGGAGAACAAGAAGGAGAAGCAGGAGAATCAGAAGAAGCAGAAAGAGAAGGAGAAGAAGGAAAAGCAGAAGTAGAATCAGAAGAAACAGAAGAAGAAGAAGCAGAAGAAACAGAAGCAAAAGAAACAGAAGAAGGAGAAGAGCAGAAACAGAAGCAGAAGGAGAAGCAGAAGCAGAAGGAGAAGCAGAAAGAGAAGCAGGAGAAGCAGAAGAAGCAGGAGAAGCAGAAGCAGAAGAAACAGGAGAAGCCGAAGAAGCAGAAGCAGAATCTGAAGCAGAAGGAGAAACAGAAGAAGCACAATCTGAAGCAGAAGCAGAAGAAACAGAAATAGTAGAATAAGCAGAAGCACCAGGACAAGCAGAAGAACAAGAAGGAGAAGGCGAAAGAGAAGGATTAGGAGTAGGAGAAGCAAAAGGATAAGCTGAAGCAGAAAGAGACGCAGACGGAGAAGCAGCACGAGAAGTAGGGGAAGCAGGAGAAGCAGAAGCAAGAGAAGCAGAAGAAACAGAAGACGCAGAAGCAGAATGAGAAGAAGAAGGAGAAATTGAAGCAGAAGGAGAAGGAGAAGCAGAAGGAGAAGCTGAAGAAGGAGAAGGAGAAGCAGAAACAGAAGCAGAAAGAGAAGCAGAAAGAGAAGCACAACGAGAAGCAGGAAAAGCAGAAGCAGGAGAAGCAGAAGCAGAAGAAACAAAAGAAGGAGAAGAAGCAGAAGGAGAAGCAGAAACAGAAGGAAAAGCAGAAATAGAAGCAGGAGCAGCAGAAGAAGCAGCAGCAGGAGAAGCAGAAGCAGAAGAAGCCGAAGAAGCAGAAGCAGAACCTGAAGCATAAGGAGAAACAGGTGAAGCAGAAGAAGCAGAATCTCGAGAAGCAGAAGGAGAAGCAGAAGCAGAAAGAGAAGCAAAAGCAAAAGGAGTAGCATAAGGAGAAGCAGAAGAAACAGAAGAAGCAGAGACAGTAGCAGAAGATGTAGAAGCAGAAGGAAAAGCAGAAGAACGAGAAGGAGAAGGAGAAGGAGAAACAGAATGAGAAGCAGAAAGAGAAGCAGAAGAAGGAGCAGGAGAAGGAAAAGCAGCAGGAGAAGCAGAAAGAGAAGCAGAAGGAGAAGCAGGAGATGCAGAAACAGGAGAAGCAGAAGAAACAGGAGAAGGACAAGAAGCAGAAGCAGAAAGAGAAGCAGAAACAGAAGGAGAAGCAGAAAGAGAAGGAGGGAAAGCAGAAGAAGCAGAAGCAGGAGAAGCAGAAGCATAAGAATGCGAAGACGCAGAAGCAGAACCTGAAGCAGAAGGAGAAGCAGGAGAAGCAGAAGAAGCAGAATCTGGAGAAGCAGAATGAGAAGCAGAACGAGAAGCAGAAGCAGAAAGAGAATCAAAAGCAGAAGGAGAAGCAGAAAAAACAGAAGAAGTAGAAGCAGTAGCAGGTGTTGCAGAAGCAGAAGGGAAAGCAGAAAAACAGGAAGGAGAAGGAGAAACAGAAAGAGAAGTAGAAGGAGAAGCAGAAAGAGAAGCAGGTAAAGCAGAAGAAGAAGAAGCAGAAGGAGAATCAGAAGGAGAAGCAGAAGAAGGAGAAGGAGAAACAGAAGCAGAAGAAGAGGCAGAAGGAGAAGCAGGAGAAGCAGAAGAAGCAGAAGCAGAAGGAGAAGCAGGAGAAGCAGAAGAAGCAGAATCTGGAGAAGCAGAAGGAGAACAAGAAGGAGAAGCAGAAGCAGAAAGAGAAGCAAAAGCAGAAGGAGAAGCAGAAGGAGAAGCAGAAGAAACAGAAGAAGCAGAATCAGTAGCAGAAGAAGCTGAAGATGCAGAACCAGAAAGAGAAGCAGAAGGAATAGCAGAAGAACGAGAAGGAGAAATAGAAGGAAAAGCAGAAGGAGAAGCAGAAGCAGAAGAAACAGAAGAAGGAGAAGAGCAGAAGCAGAAGCAGACGGAGAAGAAGAAGCAAAAGGAGAAGCAGAAGAAGCAGAAGCTGAAGCAGAAGAAGAAGAAACAGAAAAGCAGAAGAAGCAGAAGAAGAAGCAGCAGGAGAAGCAGAAGAAGAAGAAGGAGAAGTAGAAAGAGAAGGATTAGGAGTAGGAGAAACAGAAGGATAAGCAGAAGCAGAAAGAGAAGGAGAATGAGAAAGAGAAGCAGGGGCAGTAGTAGAAGCAGAAGAAGGAAAAGCAGATTGAGAAGCATAAAGAGGAACAGAAGGAGAAGCAGGAGAAGCAGAATCAGAAGAAATAGAAGAAGGAGAAGAAGCAGAAGCAGAAAGAGAAGCAGAAACAGAAGGAGAAGCAGAAATAGAAGCAGAAGAAGCCGAAGAAGCAAAAGCAGAACCTAAAGCAGAAGGAGAAGCAGGAGAAGCAGAAGAAGCAGAATCTGGAGAAGCATAAGGAGAACCAGAAGGAGAAGCAGAAGCAGAAAGAGAAGCAAAAGCAGAAGGAGAAGCAGAAGGAGAAGCAGAAGAAACAGAAGAAGCAGAATCAGTAGCAGAAGAAGCTGAAGATGCAGAAAAAGAAAGAGAAGCAGAAGGAATAGCAGAAGAAGGAGAAGGAGAAATAGAAGGAAAAGCAGAAGGAGAAGCAGGAAAAGCAGAAGAAACAGAACCAGATGGAGAAGCAGAAGAAGGAGAAGGAGAAGCCGGAGCAGAAGAAGCAGCAGAAGGAAAAGCACAAGCAGAAGGAGATGCAGAAGGAGAAGCAGAAAAAGCAGAAGAAGCAGAAGCAGGAGAAACAGAAGGAGAAGAAACAGGAGAAGGACAAGAAGCAGAAAGAGAAGCAGTAGAAGCAGAAGAAGCAGGAAAAGCAGAAGCAGAAGAAAGAGAAGAAGAAGACGAAGAAGAAGAAGAAGAAGAAGAAGCATAAGGAGAAGCATAAGGAGAAGCAGGAGAAGCAGAAGAAGCAGAAGCAGGAGAAGCTGAAGCAGAAGAAAAAGAATAAGCAAAAGAAGCAGAAGCAGAAGCAGTGAGAGAAGCAGAAGAAGGAGAAGGAGAAGGAGCAGCAGAAGGAGAAGCAGAAGCAGAAAGAGAAGCAGAAACAGAAGGAGAACAAGAAGGAGAAGCAGAAGAATCAGAAGAAGCAGAAAGAGAAGAAGAAGAAGAAGCAGAAGTAGAATCAGAAGAAACAGAAGAAGAAGAAGCAGAAGAAACATAAGCAAAAGAAACAGAAGAAGGAGAAGAGCAGAAGCAGAAGCAGAAGGAGAAGCAGAAGCACAAGGAGAAGCAGAAAGAGAAGCAGGAGAACCAGAAGAGGCAGGAGAAGCAGAAGCAGAAGAAACAGGAGAAGCCGAAGAAGCAGAAGCAGAATCTGAAGCAGAAGGAGAAACAGAAGAAGCACAATCTGAAGCAGAAGCAGAAGAAACAGAAATAGTAGAATAAGCAGAAGCAGAAGCACCAGGAGAAGCAGAAGAACAAGAAGGAGAAGGCGAAAGAGAAGGATTAAGAGTAGGAGAAGCAAAAGGATAAGCAGAAGCAGAAAGAGACGCAGAAGGAGAAGCAGCACGAGAAGTAGGAGAAGCAGGAGAAGCAGAAGCAAGAGAAGCAGAAGAAACAGAAGACGCAGAAGCAGAAGGAGAAGCAGAAGGAGAAATTGAAGCAGAAGGAGAAGGAGAAGCAGAAGGAGAAGCAGAAGAAGGAGAAGGAGAAGGAGAAGCAGAAAGAAAAGCAGAAACAGAAGCAGAAAGAGAAGCACAACCAGAAGCAGGAGAAGCAGAAGCAGGAGAAGCAGAAGCAGAAGAAACATAAGAAGGAGAAGAAGCAGAAGCAGAAGGAGAAGCAGAAACAGAAGGAAAAGCAGAAATAGAAGCAGGAGCAGCAGAAGAACAGCAGCAGGAGAAGCAGAAGGAGAAGCAGAAGAAGCCGAAGAAACAGAAGCAGAACCTGAAGCATAAGGAGATACAGGAGAAGCAGAGGAAACAGAATCTGGAGAAGCAGAAGGAGAAGCAGAAGGAGAAAGAGAAGCAAAAGCAGAAGGAGAAGCATAAGGAGAAGCAGAAGAAACAGAAGAAGTAGAAGCAGTAGCAGGTGTAGCAGAAGCAGAAGGAAAAGCATAAAAACAGGAAGGAGAAGGAGAAACAGAAGGAGAAGTAGAAGGAGAAGCAGAAAGAGAAGCAAAAGGAAAAGCAGAAGAACTAGAAGGAGAAGGAGAAGGAGAAACAGGAGTAGAAGCAGAAAGAGAAGCAAAAGAAGGAGCAGTAGAAGGAAAAGCAGCAGGAGAAACAGAAAGAGCAGCAGAAGAGAGAAGCAGGAAATGCAGAAACAGGAGAAGAAAAAGCA
>NW_012292386.1:0-4607 GCF_000151885.1 Dipodomys ordii | reverse complement strand
CCCGCTTTGTCCCACGCTGTGTCCTACTGTGTCCCTGCTGTGTCCGGTTGTGTCCCCCGCTGTGTCCCGCTGTGTCCCGCTGTGTCCCCCGCTGTGTCCTCGCTGTGTTCCCCGCTGTGTCCCGCTGTGTCCCCTGCTGTGTCCCCCGCTGTGTCCTTGCTGTGTCCCCTGCTGTGTCCCGCTGTGTCCTCACTGGGTCCCCGACTGTGTCCCGCTGTGTCCCCCGCTGTGCCCCGCATGTCCGGCTATGTCCTTCTCTGTCCCCGCTGTGTCCCGCTGTGTCCCGCTGTGTCGCCGCTGTGTGCCTGTTGTGTCCCGCTGTGTCCCACTGTGTCCCCGCTGTGTCCCGCTGTGTCCCCCGCTATGTCCTTGCTGTGTCCCTGCTGTGTCCCGCTATGTCCTCACTGGGTCCCCCACTGTGTTCCGCTGTGTCCCCCGCTGTGTCCCGCTGTGTCCGGCTATGTCCCTCTCTGTCCCCGCTGTGTCCCGCTGTGTCCCGCTGTGTCCCCGCTGTGTGCCCGCTGTGTCCCGCTGTGTCCCACTGTGTCCCCGCTGTGTCCCGCTGTGTCCCGCTGTGTCCCCTCTGTGTGCCCGCTGTGTCCCGCTGTGTACACCGCTGTGTCCAGCTGTGTCACCGCTTTGTCTCGCTGTGGCCACTCTCTGTCTCCGCTGTCCCCCGCTGTGGCCCGCTGTGGCCCGCTGTGTCCCCCGCTTTGTCCTGCTGTGTCCCGCAGTGTCCCCGCTGTGTCCCGCTGTGTAACACTGTGTCCCGTGGTGTCCCACTTTCTCCCACGCTGTGTCCCCCGGTGAGTCCCCTCTGTGTCGCCGCTGTTTCCCCCTGTGTACTCGCTGTGTCCCCCGCTGTCTCCCGCTTTGACTCCCGCTGTGTTCTGCTGTGTCCCGCTGTTTCCCCGCTGTGTCCCCAGCTGTGTCCCGCTGTTTCCCGCTGTGTACCCCGCTGTGTCCTCCTATGTTCCCGCAGTGTCCCCGCTGTGTCCCGCTGTGTCCCGCTGTGTCCTTGCTGTGTCCCCAGCTGTGTACCCCACTGTGTCCCGCTGTGTCCCTGCTGTATCGACGCTGGGTCCCGCTGTGTCCCGCTGTGTCCTCCCTTTGTCCAACGCTGTGTTCCGCTGTGTCTACTGCTGTGTCCCACTGGGTCCAGCTGGGTCCCTGCTGTATCCACGCTGGGTCCCGCTGGGTCCTGGTCTGTCATCCCTGTGTCCCCCGCTGTGTACCGCTCTGTCCCCCGCTGTGTCTCTGCTGTGTCCCCGCTGTATCCCGCTTTGTCCCGCTGTATACTGCTGTGTCCCCCGCTGAATCACGCTGTGTCCCAATGTGTCCCAATGTGTCCTCGCTCTGTCCCCCGCTGTGTCCCGCTGTGTCCTCCCTGTGTCCCCCGCGGTGTCCCGCTGTGTCCCGCTGTGTCCCCCGCTGTGTCCCCCGCTATGTCCCGCTGTGTCCCCCGCTGTGTCCCACTGTGTCCTTGCTGTGTCCCATGCTGGGTGCCGCTGTGTCCTTGCTGTGTCCCCCGCTGTGTCCCGCTGTGTCCTGCTGTGTCACGCTGTTTCCCCACTGCGTCCCCGCTGTCTCTCTCTGTGTATCCCGCTGTGACCAGCTTTGTCCCCGCTGTGTCTCGCTGTGTCCCACGGTCTGTCCCCCACTGTGTCCCGCTCTGTCCCCCTCTGTGTCCCGCTGTGTCCCCCGCTGTGTCCCACTGTGTCCACGCAGTATCACTGCTGTTTCCTGCTGTGTCCCGCTGAGTTCCGTGGTGTCCCTCTTTGTCTCCCGCTGTGTCCCCCTCTGAGACCCCGCTGTGTCAACGCTGTGTCCTGCTGTGTCCTCGCTGTGTCCCCCGCTGTCTCCAGCTCTGTCCCCCGCTGTGTCTCACGCTTTTTCCCCGCTGTGTCCCACTGTGTCCCGCTGTGTCCCGCTGTGCCCCCACTGTGTCCCGTTGTGTCCACAGCTGTGTACCACGCTGTGTAACGCTGTGTGCCCGCTGTATCGAAGCTGTGTCCCGCTGTGTCCCCCGCTGTGTCCTCGCTGTGTTCCCCGCTGTGTCCCGCTGTGTCCCCCACTGTGTCCCCCTGTGGACCCCGCTGTGTCCCGCTGTGTCCTCGCTGGGTCTCCCATTGGGTCCCGATGTGTCCCCCGCTATGTCCCGCTGTGTACCGCTGTGTCCCCCGCTGTGTCCTGTTGTTTCCCCAGCTGTGTACCCCGTTGTGTCCCGCTGTATCGACGCTGTGTCCCACTGGGTCCCGCTGTTTCCTTCCTGTGTTGCCCGCGGGGTCTCGCTGTGTCCCCGCTGTATCGACGCTGTGTCCCCGCTGTGTCCCGCTGTGTCCCGCTCTGTCCTCGCTGTGTCCCCTGCTGTGTCCCGTTGTGTCCCCAGCTGTGTCCCCTGCTATGTCCCGCTGTGTCTACTGCTGTGTCCATGCTGTGTCCCGCTTTGTCTCGCTGTGTCCCGCTGTGTCCTCTCTGTGTCCCCCGCTATGTTCCGCTGTGTCCTCGCTGTGTCCCCTGCTGTGTCCCGCTGTGTCCCCATTGTGTCCCCCGCTGTGTCGCGCTGTGTCCCGCTGTGTCCCCCGCTGTGTCCGCTGCTGTGTCCTGCTGTGTCCCCCGCTGTGTCACCAATGTGTCCCGCTGTGTCCTCGCTGTGTCCCGCTGTGTCTCGCTGTGCCCCCACTCTGTCCCGTTGTGTCCACAGCTGGGTACCACGCTGTGTAACACTGTGTCCCTGCTGTATCAAGGCTGTGTCCTGCTGGGTCCCGCTGGGTCCTCGCTGAGTTCCCCGCTGTGTCCCGCTGTGTCCCCAGCTGTGTCCCCCGCTGTGTCCCGCTGTGTCCTAGCTGGGTCCCCTGCTGTGTCCCGCTGTGTCCCCTGCTGTGTTCCGCTGTGTCCCGCTATGTCCCGCTTGGTCCCTGCTGTGTCCCCGCTGTGTGCCCGGCTGTGTCCTGCTGTGTACTACGTTGTGTCCAGCTGTGTCACCGCTGCGTCTCTCTTTGGCCCCTCTCTGTCTCCGCTGTTCCCCGCTGTGTCCCGCTGTGTCCCGATGTGTCCCCCGCTTTGTCCCGCTGAGTCCCCTCTGTGTCGCCGCTGTGTCCCGCTGTGTCCTCGCTGTGTCCCCCGCTGTCTGCCGCTTTGTCCCCGCTGTGTCCCTAGCTGTGTAGCGCTGTGTCCCGCTGTGTACCCAGCTGTGTCCCACTATGTTCCCGCAGTGTCCCTGCTGTGTCCCGCTGTGTCCCTCTGTGTCCTCGCTGTTTCCCCCGAGTGTCCCGTTGTGTACCCAGCTGTACACCCCGCTGTGTCCCGCTGAATCCCCGCTGTAACGACGCTGGGTCCCGCTGGGTCCCGCTATGTCTTCCCTGTGTTCCCCACTGTGTCCCGCTGTGTCCCCAGCTGTGTACCCCGCTGTGTCCCGCTGTGTTCCCGCTGTATCGACGCTGTGTCCCGCTTGATCCCGTTGTGTCCTCGCTGTGTTCCCCGCTTTATCCCGCTGTGTACCCCTCTGCGTCCCTCGCTGTGTCCCGCTGTGTCCCGATGTGTACTTCTGTGTCCCCCGCTGCATCCCGCTGTGTCCCTGCTGTGTCCCAATGTGTCCTCGCTGTGTCCCCCACTGTGTCCCGCTGTGTCCCCCCTGTGTCCCCCGCTGTGTCCCTCTGTGTCCCGCTGTGTCCCCCACTGTGTTCCCCGCTGTGTACTGCTGTTTGCCCCGCAGTGTCAGCGCTGTGTACCGCTGTGTGCTCGCTGTGTCCCCCGCTGTCTCCCGCTCTGTACCCCGCTGTGTCTCAAGCTTTGTCCCAGCTGCGTCCCACTGTGTCCCGCTGTGTCCTGCTGTGCCCCCACTGTGTCCCGTTGTGTTCACAGCTGTGTACCACGCTGTGTAACGCTGTGTCCCCGCTGTATCGACGCTGTGTCGCCCTGGGTACAGCTGTGTCCTCGCTGTGTTCCCCGCTGTGTCCCGCTGTGTCCGCCACTGTGTCCCGCTGTGTCTACGGCTGTGTCCCCGCCTTGTCCCGCTGTGTCCTCGCTGTGTCCTCGCTGTGTCCCACGCTGTGTTCCGCTGTGTCCTCGGTTTTTTTCCCCGCTGTGTCCTGCTGTGTCCCTGCCATATCGACGCTGGGTTCACCTGGGTCCCGCTGTGCTGTGTCCCGCTGTGTCCCCCGCTGTGTCCCGCTGTGTCCCCCGCTGTGTCCCGGTGTGTCCCACTGTGTACTGCTGTGCCCCGCTGAGTCCCGCTGTGTCCCCGCTGTGTCCCAATGTGTCCTCGCTATGTCCCCCGCTGTGTCCCGCTGTGTCCTCCCTGTGTCCCCCGCTGTGTCCCGCTGTGTCCCTCTGTGTCCCCCGCTGTGTCCCCCGCTATGTCGCGCTGTGTTCCCCGCTGTGTCCCACTGTGTCCTTGCTGTGTCCCCCGTTCTGTGCCACTGTGTTCTCGCTGTGTCCCCGGCTGTTTCCCGCTGTGTCCCGCTGTGTAACCCGCTGTGTCCAGCTGTGTCACCGCTGTGTCCCGCTGTGTCCCATCTCAGTCTCCAGTGTCCCCCTCTGTGTCCCCTGCTGTGTCCCACTGTGTCCCGCCGTGTCCTCCGATTTTTCCTGCAGTGTCCCCGCAA
>NW_012292385.1:0-3159 GCF_000151885.1 Dipodomys ordii | reverse complement strand
GTGGCCCGCTGTGTCCCGCTGTGGCCCCCACTTTCTCCTTCTGTGTCCCGCAGTGTCCCCACTGTGTCCCGCTGTGTAACACTGTGTCCCGTGGTGTCCCACTTTGTCCCACGCTGTGTCCCCCGGTGAGTCCCCTCTGTGTCGCCGCGGTGTCCCCCTGTGTCCTCGCTGTGTCCCCCGCTGTCTCCCGCTTTGACTCCCGCTGTGTTCCGCTGTGTCCCGCTGTGTCCTCGCTGTGTCCCCAGCTGTGTCCCGCTGTGTCCCGCTGTGTACCCCGCTGTGTGCTGCTATGTTCCCGCAGTGTCCCCGCTGTGTCCCGCTGTGTCCCGCTGTGTTCTTGCTGTGTTCCAGCTGTGTACCCCACTGTGTCCTGCTGTGTCCCTGCTGTATCGACGCTGGGTCCCGCTGGGTCCCGCTGTGTCCTCCCTTTGTCCAACGCTGTGTCCCGCTGTGTCTACTGCTGTGTCCCCGCTGTGTCCCGCTGGGTCCAGCTGGGTCCCTGCTGTATCCATGCTGGGTCCCGCTGGGTCCTGCTCTGTCATCCCTGTGTCCCCCGCTGTGTACCGCTCTGTCCCCCGCTGTGTCTCTGCTGTGTCCCCGCTGTGTCCTGCTTTGTCCCGCTGTATACTGCTGTGTCCCCCGCTGAATCACGCTGTGTCCCAATGTGTCCCAATGTGTCCTCGCTCTGTCCCCCGCTGTGTCCCGCTGTGTCCTCCCTGTGTCCCCCGCGGTGTCCCGCTGTGTCCCGCTGTGTCCCCCGCTGTGCCCCCCGCTATGTTCCGCTGTGTCCCCCGCTGTGTCCCACTGTGTCCTTGCTGTATCCCATGCTGTGTGAAGCTGTGTCCTTGCTGTGTCCCCCGCTGTGTCCCGCTGTGTCCTGCTGTGTCACGCTGTTTCCCCACTGCGTCCCCGCTGTGTCCCTCTGTGTACCCCGCTGTGACCAGCTTTGTCCCCACTGTGTCCCGCTGTGTCCCACGCTCTGTCCCCCACTGTGTCCCGCTATGTCCCCCTCTGTGTCCCGCTGTGTCCCCCGCTGTGTCCCACTGTGTCCACGCAGTATCACTGCTGTTTCCTGCTGTGTCCCGCTGTGTTCCGTGGTGTCCCTCTTTGTCTCCCGCTGTGTCCCCCGCTGAGACCCCGCTGTGTCAACGCTGTGTCCTGCTGTGTCCTCGCTGTGTCCCCCGCTGTCTCCAGCTCTGTCCCCCGCTCTGTCCCCCGCTGTGTCTCACGCTTTTTCCCCGCTGTGTCCTGCTGTGTCCCGCTCTGCCCCCACTGTGTCCCGTTGTGTCCACAGCTGTGTACCACGCTGTGTAACGCTGTGTGCCCGCTGTATCGACGCTGTGTCCCGCTGTGTCCCCCGCTGTGTCCTCGCTGTGTTCCCCGCTGTGTCCCGCTGTGTCCCCCGCTGTGTCCCCCTGTGTCCCCGGCTGTGTCCTGCTGTGTCCTCGCTGGGTCTCCCGTTGGGTCCTGCTGTGTCCCCCGCTATGTCCCGCTGTGTACCGCTGTGTCCCCCGCTGTGTCCTGTTGTGTCCCCAGCTGTGTACCCTGTTGTGTCCCGCTGTATCGACGCTGTGTCCCACTGGGTCCCGCTGTTTTCTTCCTGTGTTGCCTGCGGGGTCTCGCTGTGTCCCCGCTGTATCGACGCTGTGTCCCCGCTGTGTCCCGCTGTGTCCCGCTGTGTCCTCGCTGTGTCCCCTGCTGTGTCCCGTTGTGTCCCCAGCTGTGTCCCCTGCTATGTCCCGCTGTGTCTACTGCTGTGTCCACGCTGTGTCCCGCTTTGTCTCGCTGTGTCCCGCTGTGTCCTCTCTGTGTCCCCCGCGATGTTCCGCTGTGTCCTCGCTGTGTCCCCTGCTGTGTCCCGCTGTGTCCCCATTGTGTCCCCCGCTGTGTCGCGCTGTGTCCCGCTGTGTCCCCCGCTGTGTCCGCTGCTGTGTCCTGCTGTGTCCCCCGCTGTGTCACCAATGAGTCCCGCTGTTTTCTCGCTGTGTCCCGCTGTGTCTCGCTGTGCCCCCACTCTGTCCCGTTGTGTCCACAGCTGGGTACCTCGCTGTGTAACACTGTGTCCCTGCTGTATCGACGCTGTGTCCTGCTGGGTCCCGCTGTGTCCTCGCTGAGTTCCCCGCTGTGTCCCGCTGTGTCCCCAGCTCTGTCCCCCGCTGTGTCCCGCTGTGTCCTAGCTGGGTCCCCTGCTGTGTCCCGCTGTGTCCCCTGCTGTGTTCCGCTGTGTCCCGCTATGTCCCGCTTGGTCCCTGCTGTGTCCCCGCTTTGTGCCCGGCTGTGTCCTGCTGTGTACTACGTTGTGTCCAGCTGTTTCACCGCTGCGTCTCTCTTTGGCCCCTCTCTGTCTCCGCTGTTCCCCGCTGTGTCCCGCTGTGTCCCGCTGTGTCCCCCGCTTTGTCCCGCTGAGTCCCCTCTGTGTCGCCGCTGTGTCCCGCTGTGTCCTCGCTGTGTCCCCCGCTGTCTGCCTCTTTGTCCCCGCTGTGTCCCCAGCTGTGTAGTGCTGTGTCCCGCTGTGTACCCCGCTGTGTCCCACTATGTTCCCGCGGTGTCCCCGCTGTGTCCCGCTGTGTCCCTCTGTGTCCTCGCTGTGTCCCCCGCAGTGTCCCGTTGTGTACCCAGCTGTACACCCCGCTGTGTCCCGCTGAGTCCCCGCTGTAACGACGCTGGGTCCCGCTGGGTCCAGCTATGTCTTCCCTGTGTTCCCTGCTGTGTCCCGCTGTGTCCCCCGCTGTGTCCCACTGTGTCCCCGGCTGTGTACCCCGCTGTATCCCGCTGTGTTCCCGCTGTATCGACGCTGTGTCCCGCTTGATCCCGTTGTGTCCTCGCTGTGTTCCCCGCTATATCCCGCTGTGTACCCCTTTGCGTCCCTCGCTGTGTCCCGCTGTGTCCCGATGTGTACTGCTGTGTCCCCCGCTGCGTCCCGCTGTGTCCCTGCTGTGTCCCAATGTGTCCTCGCTGTGTCCCCCACTGTGTCCCGCTGTGTCCACCCTGTGTCCCCCGCTGTGTCCCTCTGTGTTCTGCTGTGTCTCCCGCTGTGTTCCCCGCTGTGTACCGCTGTGTGCCCCGCAGTGTCAGCGCTGTGCACCACTGTGTCCTCGCTGTGTACACCCCGCTGTCTCCCGCTCTGTACCCCGCTGTGTCTCAAGCTTTGTCCTGTGA
>NW_012292384.1:0-7766 GCF_000151885.1 Dipodomys ordii | reverse complement strand
CAGAAGGAGAAGCAGGAGAAGCAGAAGATGAAGGAGAAGCAGAAGTAGGAGTTAGGAGAAGGAGGAGAAGCAGAAGCAGAAGGAGAAGCAGAAGCGGAATGAGAAGCAGAAAGAGAAGCAGGAGAAGCACAAGAAGCAGAAGCAGGAGAAGCCGAAAGAGAAGAAGCAGAAGAAGCAGAAATATTAGCAGAAGGAGAAGCAGAAGCAGACGGAGAAGCAGCAGAAGAAGTAGAACCAGAAATTCAGGCAGGAGAAACAGAAGAAGCAGAAGGAGAAGCAAAAAGAGAAGCAGTAGGAGAAGTAGAAGAAGCAGCAGAAGGAGAAGCAGCAGAAGAAGCAGAAAAACAAGCAGAAGAAGCAGAAGCAGAAAGAGAAGTAGAAGCAGAAGAAACAGAAGCAGAAGAAGAAACAGTAGAAGCACAAGAAGCAGAAGCAGGAGAAGCAGAAGCAGAAGATAAAGAAGAAGCATAAGAAGCAGAAGCAGAGGGAGAAACAAAAGAAGGAGAAAGAGCAGAAGAAGGTGAAACAGAAGGAGATGCAGAAGCAGAAAGAGAAGCAGAAACAGAAGGAGAAGAAGAAGGAGAAGTTGGAGAATCAGAAGAAGCAGAAGCAAAAGCAGAAAGAGAAGGAGAAGAAGGAGAAGGAGAAGCAGAAGGAGAAGGACAAGCAGGAGAAGCAGAAGAAGCAGAAGCGGGAGGAGCAGAAGAAGAAGAAGAAGAAGAAGAAGAAGAAGAAGAAGAAGAAGAAGAAGAAGAAGAAGAAGAAGAAGAAGAAGAAGAAGAAACAGAAGAAAGAGAAGGAGCAGAAAGAGAAGCAGAAGCAGAAGGAGAAGCAAAAGAGAAGCAGAAGAAGCAGTAGCAGGAGAAGCAGAAGCAGAAGGAACAGAAGAAGCCCAAGAAGCAGAAGGAGAACCTGAAGAAGAAGGAGAAGCAGAAGCAGCAGAAGCTGGAAAAGTAGAAGCAGAAGAAACAGAACAAGCAGAAGAAGCAGAAGAAGAAGAAGAACGAGAAGCAGAAGAAGAACAAGGAGAAAGAGAAGGATTAGGAGTAGGAGAAACAGAAGGATAAGCAGAAGCAGAAAGAGAAGGAGAATGAGAAGGAGAAGCAGAAGAAGCAGAAGCAGGAGAAGCAGAAGCAGAATGAAAAGCAGAAGAAGGAGAAATTGAAACAGAAGAAGATGCAGAAGAAGAAGCAAAAGAAGTAGTAGAAGCAGAAGAAGGAGAAGCAGAAGGAGAAGCATAAAGAGAAACAGAAGGAGAAGCAGGAGAAGCAGAAGCAGGAGAAGCAGAATCAGAAGAAATAGAAGAAGGAGAAGAAGCAGAAGCAGAAAGAGAAGCAGAAACAGAAGGAGAAGCAAAAATAGAAGCAGAAGAAGCCGAAGAAGCAAAAGCAGAACCTAAAGCAGAAGGAGAAGCAGGAGAAGCAGAAGAAGCAGAATCTGGAGAAGAAGAGGGAGAACCAGAAGGAGAAGCAGAAGCAGAAAGAGAAGCAAAAGCAGAAGGAGAAGCAGAAGGAGAAGCAGAAGAAACAGAAGAAGCAGAATCAGTAGCAGAAGAAGCTGAAGATGCAGAAGCAGAAAGAGAAGCAGAAGGAATAGCAGAAGAACGAGAAGGAGAAATAGAAGGAGAAGCAGAAGGAGAAGCAGGAAAAGCAGACGAAACAAAAGCAGACGGAGAAGCAGAAGAAGGAGAAGGAGAAGCCGGAGCAGAAGAAGAAGCAGAAGGAAAAGCACAAGCAGAAGGAGATGCAGAAGGAGAAGCAGGAAATGCAGAAGACGCAGAAGCAGAAGGAGAAGAAGAAGGAGAAGAATCAGAATCAGAAGAAGCAGAAGCAGAAATAGAAAGAGAAGCCGACGAAGAGAAGCTGAACGAGAAGCAGGAGAAGCAGAAGAAGCACAAGCGGGAGAAGCAGAAGAAGAAGAAACAGAAGAAGGAGAAGGAGCAGAAGCAGAAGGAGAAGCAGAAGGAGAAGCAGAAAGAGAAGCAGAAAAGCAGAAGAAGCAGAAGCAGGAGAAGCAGAAGGAGAAGAAACAGGAGAAGGACAAGAAGCAGAAAGAGAAGCAGTAGAAGCAGAAGAGGCAGGAAAAGCAGAAGCAGAAGAAAGAGAAGAAGAAGAAGACGAAGAAGAAGAAAGAAGCAGCAGCATAAGGAGAACCATAAGGAGAAGTATAAGGAGAAGCAGTAGAAGGAGAAGAAGCAGAAGCAGGAGAAGCTGAAGCAGAAGAAAAAGAATAAGCAAAAGAAGCAGAAGCAGAAGCAGTGAGAGAAGCAGAAGAAGGAGAAGGAGAAGGAGCAGCAGAAGGAGAAGCAGAAGCAGAAAGAGAAGCAGAAACAGAAGAGAACAAGAAGGAGAAGCAGGAGAATCAGAAGAAGCAGAAAGAGAAGGAGAAGAAGGAGAAGCAGAAGTAGAATCAGAAGAAACAGAAGAAGAAGAAGAAGAAGAAGAAACAGAAGCAAAAGAAACAGAAGAAGGAGAAGAGCAGAAGCAGAAGCAGAAGGAGAAGCAGAAGCAGAAGGAGAAGCAGAAAGAGAAGCAGGAGAAGCAGAAGAAGCAGGAGAACCAGAAGCAGAAGAAACAGGAGAAGCCGAAGAAGCAGAAGCAGAATCTGAAGCAGAAGGAGAAACAGAAGAAGCACAATCTGAAGCAGAAGCAGAAGAAACAGAAATAGTAGAATAAGCAGAAGCAGAAGCAGCAGGAGAAGCAGAAGAAGAAGAAGGAGAAGGCGAAAGAGGAAGATTAGGAGTAGGAGAAGCAAAAGGATAAGCAGAAGCAGAAAGAGACGCAGAAGGAGAAGCAGCAAGAGAAGTAGGAGAAGCAGAAGAAACAGAAGACGCAGAAGCAGAATGAGAAGCAGAAGGAGAAATTGAAGCAGAAGCAGAAGGAGAAACAGAAGCAGAAGGAGAAGCAGAAGAAGGAGAAGGAGAAGCAGAAAGAGAAGCGGAACGAGAAGCAGGAGAAGCAGAAGCAGGAGAAGCAGAAACAGAAGAAACAGAAGAAGGAGAAGAAACAGAAGGAGAAGCAGAAACAGAAGGAAAAGCAGAAAAAGAAGCAGGAGAAGCAGCAGCAGGAGAAGCAGAAGCAGAAGAAGCAGAAGCAGAACCTGAAGCAGAAGGAGAAGCAGGAGAAGCAGAATCTGGAGAAGCAGAAGGAGAAACAGAAGCAGAAAGAGAAGCAAAAGCAGAAGGAGAAGCAGAACTAGAAGCAGAAGAAACAGAAGAAGCAGAGGCAGTAGCAGAAGAAGCAGAAGATGCAGAAGCAGAAGGAGAAGCAGAAGGAAAAGCAGAAGAACGAGAAGGTGAAGGAGAAGGAGAAACAGAAGGAGAAGCAGAAAGAGAAGCAGAAGAAGGAGCAGGAGAAGGAAAAGCAGCAGGAGAAGCAGAAAGAGCAGCAGAAGGAGGAGCAGGAGATGCAGAAACAGGAGAAGCATAAGCAGAACAAACAGGAGAAGGACAAGAAGCAGAAGCAGAAGGAGAAGCAGATACAGAAGGAGAAGCAGAAAGAGAAGGAGGGGAAGCAGAAGAAGCTGAAGCAGGAGAAGCAGAAGCATAATAATCCGTAGAAGCAGAAGGAGAACCTGAAGCAGAAGGAGAAGCAGGAGAAGCAGAAGAAGCAGAATCTGGAAAAGCAGAAGGAGAAGCAGAAGGAGAAGCAGAAGCAGAAAGAGAATCAAAAGCAGAAGGAGAAGCAGAAGAAACAGAAGAAGTAGAAGCAGTAGCAGTTGTAGCAGAAGCAGAACGAGAAGCAGAAGGAAAAGCAGAAGAACAAGAAGGAGAAGGGAAACAGAAGGAGAAGCAGTAGGAGAATAAGAAGGAAAAGCAGAAGAAGGAGAAGGAGAAGCAGAAGCAGAAGAAGATGCAGAAGGAGAAGCAGAAGAAGCAGAAGCAGAAGGAGAAGCAGGAAAAGCAGAAGAAGCAGAAGCAAAAGGAGAAGCAAAAGAAGGAGAAGGAGAAGCAGAGGCAGAAAAAGAAGCATAAGGAGAAGCACAAGCAGAAGGAGATGCAGAAGGAGAAGCAGGAGAAGCAGAAGAAGCAGAAGATGAAGGAGAAGCAGAAGTAGGAGAAGGAGAAGGTGGAGAAGCAGAAGCAGAAGGAGAAGCAGAAGCGGAATGAGAAGCAGAAAGAGAAGCAGGAGAAGCACAAGAAGCAGAAGCAGGAGAAGCCGAAAGAGAAGAAGCAGAAGAAGCAGAATCAGAAGCAGAAGTAGAAGCAGAAGCAGAAGGAGAAGCAGCAGAAGAAGTCGAACCAGAAATTCAGGCAGGAGAAACAGAAGAAGCAGAGCAGAAGCAGAAGGAGAAGCAAAAAGAGAAGCAGTAGGAGAAGTAGAAGAAGCAGCAGAAGGAGAAGCAGCAGAAGAAGCAGAAAAATAAGCAGGAGAAGCAGAAGCAGAAAGAGAAGTAGAAGCAGAAGAAACCGAAGCAGAAGAAGAAGCAGTAGAAGCACAAGAAGCAGAAGCAGGAGAAGCAGAAGCAGAAGATAAAGAAGAAGCATAAGAAGCAGAAGCAGAGGGAGAAACAAAAGAAGGAGAAAGAGCAGAAGAAGGTGAAGCAGAAGAATGTGAAGCAGAAGGAGATGCAGAAGCAGAAAGAGAAGCAGAAACAGAAGGAGAAGAAGAAGGAGAAGTTGGAGAATCAGAAGAAGCAGAAGCAGAAGCAGAAAGAGAAGGAGAAGAAGGAGAAGGAGAAGCTGAAGGAGAAGGACAAGCAGGAGAAGCAGAAGAAGCAGAAGCGGGAGGAGCAGAAGAAGAAGAAGAAACAGAAGAAGGAGAAGGAGCTAGAAGGAGAAGCAGAAGCAGAAGGAGAAGCAGAAAGAGAAGCAGAAGGAGAACTTGAAGCAGAAGGAGAAGCAGAAGCAGCAGAAGCTGTAAAAGCAGAAGCAGAAGAAACAGAAAAAGCAGAAGAAGCAGAAGCAGGACGAGAAGCAGAAGAAGAAGAAGGAGAAAGAGAAGGATTAGGAGTAGGAGGAGCAGAAGCAGAATAAGAAGCAGAAAGAGAAGCAGTAGGAGAAGTAGAAGAAGAAACAGAAGATGCAGAAGCAGGAGAAGCAGAAGCAGAATGAGAAGCACAAGAAGGAAAAATTGAAGGAGAAGGAGAATGAGACGGAGAAGCAGAAGGAGAAGTAGGAGAAGCAGAAGAAGAAGAAGCAGGAGAAGCAGAAGCAGAAGAAACAGAAGAAGGAGAAGAGCAGAAGCAGAAGGAGAAGCAAAAGCAGGAGAAGCACAAGAAGCAGAAGCTGAAGCAGCAGAAGAAGAAACAGAAAAAGCAGAAGAAGCAGAAGAAGAAGCAGCAAGAGAAGCAGAAGAAAAAGAAGGAGAAGGAGAAAGAGAAGGATTAGGAGTAGGAGAAACAGAAGGATAAGCAGAAGCAGAAAGAGAAGGAGAAGGAGAAGGAGAAGCAGGAAAATCAGAAGAAGCAGGAGAAGCAGAAGCAGAATGAAAAGCAGAAGAAGGAGAAATTGAAACAGAAGAAGATGCAGAAGGGGAGCAGAAGCAGTAGTAGAAGCAGAAGCAGGAGAAGCAGAAGCAGAAGAAATAGAAGAAGGAGAAGAAGCAGAAGCAGAAAGAGAAGCAGAAACAGAAGGAGAAGCAGATATAGAAGCAGAAGAAGCCGAAGAAGCAAAAGCAGAACCTGAAGCAGAAGGAGAAGCAGGAGAAGCAGAAGAAGAAGAATCTGGAGAAGAAGAAGGAGAACCAGAAGGAGAAGCAGAAGCAAAAAGAGAAGCAGAAGCAGAAGCAGAAGCAGAAGGAGAAGCAGAAGAAACAGAAGAAGTAGAAGCAGGAGCAGAAAAAGCTGAAGATAGAGAAGCAGAAAGAAAAGCAGAAGGAATAGCAGAAGAACGAGAAGGAGAAACAGAAGGAGAAGTAGAAGTAGAAGCAGGAGAAGCAGGAAAAGCAGAAGAAGCAGAAGCAGACAGAGAAGCAGAAGAAGGAGAAGCAGAAGCAGAAGCAGAAGCAGAAGGAAAAGCACAGCAGAAGGAGAAGCAGAAGGAGAAGCAGGAGAAGCAGAAGAAGCAGAAGCAAAAGGAGAAGAAGAAGGAGAAGAAACAGAATCAGAAGAAGCAGAAATAGAAAGAGAAGCCGACGAAGAGAAGCAGAACGAGAAGCAGGAGAAGCAGAAGAAGCAGAAGCGGGAAAAGCAGAAGAAGGAGAAACAGAAGAAGGAGAAGGAGCAGAAGGAGAAGCAGAAAGAGAAGCAGGAAAAGCAGAAGAAACAGAAGCAGGAGAAGCAGAAGCAGAAGAAACAGGAGAAGGACAAGAAGCAGATGGAAAAGCACAAACAGAAGGAGAAGCAGAAGGAGAAGCAGGAAAAGCAGAAGAAGCAGAAGCAGACAGAGAAGCAGAAGAAAGAGAAGGAGAAGCAGAAGCAGAAGCAGAAGGAAAAGCACAGCAGAAGGAGAAGCAGAAGGAGAAGCAGGAGAAGCAGAAGAAGCAGAAGCAAAAGGAGAAGCAGAAGAAGGAGAAGGAGAAGCAGAAGCAGAAGAAGAAGCATAAGGACAAGCACAAGCAGAAGGAGATGCAGAAGGAGAAGCAGGAGAAGCAGAAGAAGCAGAAGCTAAAGAGAAGCAGAAGTAGGAGAAGGAGAGGAGGAGAATCAGAAGCAGAAAGAGAAGCAGAAGCGGAATGAGAAGCAGAAAGAGAAGCAGGAGAAGCACAAGAAGCAGAAGCAAGTGAAGCCGAAAGAGAAGAAGCAGAAACAGAAGCAGAAGTATAAGCAGAAACAGAAAGAGAAGCAGCAGAAGAAGTAGAACCAGAAATTCAGGCAGGAGAAACAGAAGAAGCAGAAGCAGAAGGAGAAGCAAAAAGAGAAGAAGAAGGAGAAGTAGAAGAAGCAGCAGAAGGAGAAGCAGCAGAAGAAGCAGAAAAACAAGCAGGAAAAGCAGAAATAGAAAGAGAATTAGAAGCAGAAGAAGGAGAAGCAGAAGAAGAAGCAGTAGAAGCATAAGAAGCAGAAGCAGGAGAAGCAGAATCAGAAGAGAAAGAAGAAGCATAAGAAGCAGAAGCAGAAGCAGAGGGAGAAACAGAAGAAGGAGCAGCAGAAGGTGAAGCAGAAGGAGATGCAGAAACAGAAAGAGAAGCAGAAACAGAAGGAGAAGAAGAAGGAGAAGTTGGAAAATCAGAAGAAGCAGAAGCAGAACCAGAAAGAGAAGCAGAAGAAGGAGAAGAAAAAGCAGAAGCAGAGGAAAGGAAGGAGAAGCAAAAGAAGCAGAAGCGGGAGAAGCAGAAGAAGCAGAAGCAGAAGCAGAAGCAGAAGAAGAAGAAGAAGAAGAAGAAGAAGAAGAAGAAGAAGAAGAAGAAGAAGAAGAAGAAGAAGAAGAAGAAGAAGAAGAAGAAGAAGAAGAAGAAGAAGAAGAAGAAATGAAGAAACAGAAGAAGAAGAAGGAGTACGAGAAGGAGAACGAGAAACAGGAGAAGCAGAAGAAGGAGAAGCAAGAGAAGCAGAAGCAGGAGAAGCAGAAGCAGAAGTAGCAGAAGCAGAAGAATCAGAAGAAGCAGAAGCATAAGGAGAATCAGAAGAAGGAGAACGAGAAGGAGAAGCAGAACAGAAGAAGGGAATTGAGAAGGAGAAGGAGGAAGAGAAGAAGAAGAAGAAGCAGATTCAGAAGGAGAAGCAGATGCAGAAGCAGGAGCAGAGGATGAAGAAGAAGAAGAAGAAGAAGAAGAAGAAGATGAAGAAGAAGATTAAGAAGAAGAAGAAGAATAAGAAGAAGATGATGATGAAGAAGAAGAGGAAGACCTTTAAGAAGGAGGAGGGGGAGGAGGAAGAGGAGGAGG
>NW_012292383.1:0-7767 GCF_000151885.1 Dipodomys ordii | reverse complement strand
GTGTCTGCTGTGTACCCAGCTGTGTCCTTCTGTGTCCCCCGCTGTGTCCCGCTGTGTCCCCTGCTGTGTCCCCACTGTGTCACGCTTTGTTTCGCTGTGTCCGGCTGTGTCCTGGCTCTGTCTCCCTCAGTGTCCAGCTGTGTCTTCCCTGTGTCCCCCGCTGTGTCCCGCTGAGTCCCCTGCTGTGTCCCGCTGTGTCCCGCTGTGTCACGCTCTGTCCCCTCTGTGTCCCTCTGTGTCCAGCTCTGTCCCTGTTGTGTGTCCGCTGTGCCCCGCTGTGTACCCTTCTGTGTCCAGCTGTGTCCCCTCTGTGTCCCACTGTGTCCCTTCTCTTTCCCCTGCTGTCCACCGCTGTGTCCCCCGGCTGTGTCCAGCAGTGTCCCCGCTGTGTCCTGCTGTGTCCTACTGTGTACCGTGGTGTCCCGCTTTTTCCCCTCTATGTCCCCTGCTGAGTCCCCTCTGTGTCCCCGCTGTGTCCAGCTGTGTCCTCGCTGTGTCCTCCGCTGTCTCCCGCTTTGTCCCACGCTGTGTCCTACTGTGTCCCTGCTGTGTCCGGCTGTGTCCCCCGCTGTGTCCCGCTGTGTCCCGCTGTGTCCCCCGCTGTGTCCTGCTGGGTCCCGCTGTGTCCCTGCTGTGTCCCTGCTGTGTCCGGCTGTGTTCCCCGCTGTGTCCCGCTGGGTCCCGCTGTGTCCCCCGCTGTGTACCGCTGTGTCCCCGCAGGTTCACCGCTGTTTCACGCTGTGTCTGCTGTGTTCCGTGGTGTCCCGCTTTGTCCCCCACTGTGTCCCGCTGTGTCCACTGCTGGGTCCCCGCTGGGTCCCGCTGTGTCTCGCTGTTTCCCGCTGTGTTCGCATTGTCCCATGCTGTGTTCCGCTGTGTCCTCCCTGTGTCCCCCGCTGTGTCCTGCTGTGTCCCCCGCTGTGCCCCGCAGTGTCCCGCTGTGTCCCGCTGTGTCCTCGCTGTGTCAAACTGTATCCCACCTGTTTCCCCGCTGGGTCCTGCTGTGTCCCGCTGTGTCCCGCTGGGTCCCCCGCTTTGTCCCACTGTGTCCCCGCAGTGTCCCCGCTGTGTCCCGCTGTGTCCCACTGTGTCCTGTGGTGTCCCGCTTTGTCCCCTGTTATGTCCACTGCTGAGGCCCCTCTGTGTCCCCGCTGTGTCCCGCTGTTTCCCCCGCTGTGTCCCGCTGTGTCCCCCGCTGTGTCTCTCGCTGTGTACCCCACTGTGTCCTGCTGTGTCCCCGCTGTATCGAAGTTGTGTCCCGCTGTGTCCCGCTGTGTTCCTCTGTGTCCCCCGCTGTGTCCCCCTGTGTCCCCGCTGTGTCCCAATGTGTCCACGCTGTGTCCCGCGCTGGGTCCCGCTGGGTCCCCACTGTTTCCCCTGCTTTGTCCCCCGCAGTGTCAGCGCTGTGTCCCGCTGTGTCCTCGCTGTGTCCCCCGCTGTCTCCTGCTCTGTACCCCGCTGTGTCTCAAGCTTTGTCCCCGGTGTGTCCCACTGTGTCCAGCTGTGTCCCGCTGTGCCCCCACTGTGTCCCGTTGTGTTCACAACTGTGTACCACGCTGTGTAACGTTGTGTCCCCGCTGTATCGACGCTGTGTACCGCTGGGTCCCGCTGTGTCCTCGCTGTGTTCCCCGCTGGGTCCCGCTGGGTCCCCCCTGTGTGCCCCGCTGTGTCCCACTGTGTCCCGCTGTGTCCCCCGCTGTGTCCCCCGCTGTGTCCCTATGTGTCCCACACTTTGTCCCCCTGTGTCCCCGCAGTTTCCCCGCTGTGTCCCGCTGTTTCCCACTGTGTTTTGTGGTGTCCCGCTTTGTCCCCCTCTGTGTCCCCCGGTGAGTCGCGGCTGTGTCCCCGATTTGTCCCGCTGAGTCCTCCATGTGTCCCCAGCTGTGTCCCGCTGTGTCCGGCTGTGTCCCCCGCTGTGTCCCCCGCTGTGTCCCCGCAGTGTCAGCGCTGAGTCCCGCTGTGTCCTCGCTGTGTCCCCCGCTGTCTCCCGCTGTGTCCCCCGCTGTGTCCTGCTGTGTCCCCCGCTGTGCCCTGCAGTGTCCCGCTCTGTCCCGCTGTGTCCTCGCTGTGTCCCCGCTGTGTCCCCCGCTGTCTCCAGCTCTGTCCCCTGCTGTGTCTCACGCTTTGTCCCCGCTGTGTCCCACTGTGTCCCGCTGTGTCCCGCTGTGCCCCCACTGTGTCCCGTTGTGTCCAAAGCTTTGTACCATGCTGTGTAACGCTGTGTCTCCGCTGTATCTACGCTGTGTCCCGCTGGGTGCCGCTGTGTCCTCGCTGTGTTCCCTGCTGTGTCCAGCTGTTTCCCCCACTGTGTCCCCCACTGTGTCCTCGCTGTGTCCCCCGCTGTGTCCCGCTGTGTCCCGCTGTGTCCTCGCTATGTCCCGCTCTGTGTCCCGCTGTGTCCCCCGCCGTGTCCCGCTGTGTCCCGCTGCGTCCCCGCTTTGTCCCGCTGTGTCCCGCTTTGTCCCCCACTGTGTCCCGCAGTGACCCCACTGTGTCCCGCTGTGTCCCACTGTGTCCCGTGGTGTCCCGCTTTTTCTCCCGCTGTGTCCCCGGCTGAGTCTCGCTGTGTCCCCACTGTGTCCTCTGTGTGTCCCCCGCTGTGTCCTGCTCTGTTCCCCACTGTGTCTCCCGTTTTGTCCCTGCTGTGCCCCGCTGTGTCCCGCTGTGTCCCGCTGTGTCCCCCACTGTGTCCCGTTGTGTCAACAGCTGTGTACCCCGCTGTGTCCCGCTGTGTACCCGCTGTATCGACGCTGTGTCCCGCTGGGTCCTGCTGTGTCTCGCTCTGTGTTCCCCACTGTGTCCTGCTCTGTCTCCCGCTGTGTCCCTTGCTGTGTCCCCTGCTGTGTCCCGCTGTGTCCCCTGCTGTGTCCTTGCTGTGTCCCCGCTGGGTCCCGCTGGGTCCCACAGTGTCCCCCGCTGAGTCCAGTTGTTTCACCGCTGTGTCCCGCTGTGTCCCCACTCTATCGACGCTGTGTCCCGCTGGGTCCCGCTGTGTCCTCTCTTTGTTCCCCGCTGTGTCCCGCTGTGTTCCCCCCTGTGTCTCTCGCTGTGTCCCGCTGTGTCCCCAGCTGTGTCCGGCTCTGTCCCGCTGTGTCCCCCGCTGTGTCCTTGCTGTGTCCCCGCTGTGTCCCGCTGTGTCCCGCAGTGTCCCCAGCAGTATCCCGCTGTGTCACCGCTGTGTCCCGCTTTGTCCCCCACTGTGTCCCGCAGTGACCCTGCTGTGTCCCGCTGTGTCCCACTGTGTCCCGTGGTGTCCCGCTTTTTCCCCCGCTGTGTCCCTGGCTGAGTCTCGCTGTGTCCCCCTGTGTCCTCTCTGTGTCCCCCGCTATGTCCTGCTCTGTTCCCCACTGTGTCTCCCGTTTTGTCCCTGCTGTGCCCCGCTGTGTCCCGCTGTGTCCCGCTGTGTCCCCCACTGTGTCCCGTTGTGTCAACAGCTGTGTACCCCGCGGTGTCCCCGCTGTATCGACGCTGTGTCCCGCTGGGTCCCCCTGTGTCTCGCTGTTTCCCGCTGTGTCCTCGCATTGTCCCATGCTGTGTTCCGCTGTGTCCTCCCTGTGTCCCTCGCTGTGTCCCGCTGTGTCCCCCGCTGTGCCCCACAGTGTCCCGCTGTGTCCTGCTGTGTCCTCGCTGTGTCAAACTGTGTCCCCCCTGTTTCCACTCTGGGTCCTGCTGTGTCCCGCTGGGTCCCGCTGGGTCCACCTTTTTGTCCCGCTGTGTCCCCGCAGTGTCCCCGCTGTTTCCCGCTGTCACCACTGTGTCCTGTGGTGTCCCGCTTTGTCCCCCGCTATGTCCACTGCTGAGTCCCCTCTGTGTCCCCGCTCTGTCCCGCTGTGTCCAACGCTGTGTCCCGCTGTGTCCCCTGCTGTGTCCTGCTGTGTCCCACTGTGTCCTGCTGTGTCCCGCAGTGTCCCCGCTGTGTCCCCGCTGTGTCCCGCTGTGTCCCCCGCTGTGTCCCTTCAGGTTCACCGCTGTTTCACGCTGTGTCCCGCAGTGTTCCGTGGTGTCCCGCTTTGTCCCCCGCTGTGGCCCCCCTGAGCCACCTCTGTGTCCCCGCTGTGTCCCGCTGTGTCCTCGCTGTGTCCGCCTCTGTCTCCCGCTCTGTCCACCGCTGTGTCTCACGCTTTGTCCCCGCTGGGTCCCGCTGTGTCCCGCAGTGTCCCCAGCTGTGTCCCGCTGTGTCACCGCTGTCCTGCTTTGTCCTCGCTGTGTCCCCCGCTGTGTCCCGCTTTGTCCCTGCTGTGTACCCCATTGTGTCCCTCTGTATCCCCGGCTGTGTCTCGCTGTGTCCCCTGCTGTGTCCCCACTGTGTCACGCTGTGTTTCGCTGTGTCCGGCTGTGTCCTCGCTCTGTCTCCCTCAGTGTCCAGCTGTGTCCTCCCTGTGTCCCCAGCTGTGTCCCGCTGAGTCCCCTGCTGTGTCCCGCTGTGTCACGCTCTGTCCCCTCTGTGTCCCTCTGTGTCCAGCTCTGTCCCTGTTGTGAGACCGCTGTGCCCCGCTGTGTACCCTTCTGTGTCCAGCTGTGTCCCCTCTGTGTCCCGCTGTGTCCCTTCTCTTTCCCCCGCTGTCCACCGCTGTGTCCCCCGGCTGTGTCCCGCAGTGTCCCCGCTGTGTCCCGCTGTGTCCTACTGTGTCCCGTGGTGTCCCGCTTTTTCCCCTCTATGTCCCCTGCTGAGTCCCCTCTGTGTCCCCGCTGTGTCCAGCTGTGTCCTCGCTGTGTCCTCCGCTATCTCCTGCTTTGTCCCACGCTGTGTCCTACTGTGTCCCACTGTGTCCCTGTTGTGTCCCCCGCTGTGTCCCGCTGTGTCCCGCTGTGTCCCCCGCTGTGTCCTGCTGGGTCCCGCTGTGTCCCCGCTGTGTCCCTGCTGTGTCCGGCTGTGTCCCCCGCTGTGTCCCGCTGTGTCCCGCTGGGTCCCCCGCTGTGTCCCGCTGTGTCCCCGCAGGTTCACCGCTGTTTCACGCTGTGTCCTGCTGTGTTCCGTGGTGTCCCTCTTTGTTCCCCGCTGTGTCCCGCTGTGTCCACTGCTGGGTCCCCGCTGGGTCCCGCTGTGTCTCGCTGTTTCTCGCTGTGTCCTCGCTTTGTCCCATGCTGTCTTCCGCTGTGTCCTCCCTGTGTCCCCCGCTGTATCCTGCTGTGTCCCCCACTGTGCCCCGCAGTGTCCCGCTGTGTCCCGCTGTGTCCTCGCTGTGTCCCACTGTGTCCCCGCTGTTTCCCTGCTGGGTCCTGCTGGGTCCCGCTGGGTCCCGGTGGGTCCCCCGCTTTGTCCCGCTGTGTCCCCGCAGTGTCCCCGCTGTGTCCCGCTGTGTCCCACTGTGTCCTGTGGTGTCCCGCTTTGTCCCCCGCTATGTCCCCTGCTGAGTCCCCTCTGTGTCCCCGCTGTGTACCGCTGTGTCCCCCGCTGTGTCCCACTGTGTCCCCCGCTGTGTCCCCCGCTGTGTCCCGCTGTGTCCCGCAGTGTCCCCCACTGTGTCCCGTTGTGTTAACAGCTGTGTACCCCGGTGTGTCCCTGCTGTATCGACGCTGTGTCTCACTGGGTCCTGCTGTGTCTCTCTCTGTGTTCCCCACTGTGTCCCGCTGTGTCCCCCTCTGTGTCACTCGCTGTGTCCCCCGCTGTGTCCCGCTGTGTCCCGCTGTGTCTCCCGCTGTGTCCTTGCTGTGTCCACTCTGGGTCCCGCTGGGTCCCGCAGTGTCCCCCGCTGAGTCCCGTTGTGTCACCGCTGTGTCCCGCTGTGTCCCCGCTCTATTGTCGCCGTGTCCCGATGGGTCCCGCTGGGTCCTCTCTTTGTTCCCCGCTGTGTCCCGCTGTGTCCCCCGCTGTGTCTCTCGCTGTGTCCCGCTGTGTCTCTCGCTGTGTCCCGCTGTGTCCCCGGCTGTGTCCGGCTGTGTCCCGCTGTGTCCCCCGCTGTGTCCTTGCTGTGTCCCCGCTGTGTCCCGCTGTGTCCCGCAGTGTCCCCAGCTGTGTCCCGCTGTGTCCTCGCTGTGTCCCCCGCTGTGTCCTGCTTTGTCCCTGCTGTGTACTCCGCTGTGTCCCTCTGTTTCCCCCGCTATGTCCGCTGTGTCCCCTGCTGTGTCCCCACTGTGTCACGCTGTGTTTCGCTGTGTCCGGCTGTGTCCTCGCTCTGTCTCCCTCAGTGTCCAGCTGTGTCCTCCCTGTGTCCCCCGCTGTGTCCCGCTAAGTCCCCTGCTGTGTCCCGCTGAGTCCCGCTGTGTCACGCTCTGTCCCATCTGTGTCCCTCTTTGTCCAGCTCTGTCCCCGTTGTGTGTCCGCTGTGCCCCGCTGTGTACCCTTCTGTGTCCAGCTGTGTCCCCTCTGTGTCCCGCTGTGTCCCTTCTCTGTCCCCCGCTGTCCACCGCTGTGTCCCCCGGCTGTGTCCCGCAGTGTCCCCGCTGTGTCCCGCTGTGTCCTACTGTGTCCCGTGGTGTCCCGCTTTTTCCCCTCTATGTCCCCTGCTGAGTCCCCTCTGTGTCCCCGCTGTGTCCAGCTGTGTCCTCGCTGTGTCCTCCGCTGTCTCCCGCTTTGTTCCACGCTGTGTCCTACTGTGTCCCACTGTGTCCCTGCTGTGTCCACCACTGTGTCCCGCTGTGTCCCGCTGTGTCCCCCGCTGTGTCCTGCTGGGTCCCCCGCTGTGTCCCTCGCTGTGTCCCCCTCTGTGTCCCGCTGTGTCCCGCTGTGTCATCAGCTGTGTCCTTGTTGTGTCCCTGCTGGGTCCCGCTGTGTCACCGCTGTGTCCCGCTGTGTCCCCGCTCTAAAGACGCTGTGTACCGCTGTGTCCCCCGCTGGGTCCCGCTGGGACCCGCTGTGTCCCCCGCTGTGTCCCGCTGTGTCCCCGCAGGTTCACCGCTGTTTCACGCTGTGTCCCTCTGTGTTCCGTGGTGTCCCGCTTTGTCCCCCGCTGTGGCCTACATGAGCCACCTCTGTGTCCCCGCTGTGTCCCGCTGTGTCCTCGCTGTGTCCGTCTCTGTCTCCCGCTCTGTCCACCGCTGTGTCTCACGCTTTGTCCCCGCTGGGTCCCGCTGTGTCCCGCTCTGTCCCCCACTGTGTCCCCCGCTGAGTCCTCTATGTGTCGCCACTGTGTCCCACTGTGTCTTCGCTGTGTCCCCTGCTATCTCCCGCTTTGTCCCACGCTGTGTCCCGCTGTGTCCCGCTGTGTCCTCGTTGTGTCCCCGGCTGTGTCCTGCTGTGTTCCCGCTGTGTCCCAAGCTGTGTCCCGCTGTGTCCCTTGTGTGCCCCGCTGTGTCCTGATGGGTGCCGCTGTGTCCTCGCTGTGTCCCGCTGTGTATACTGCTGTGTCCCCACTGTGTCCCGCTGTGTCTCGCTGTGTCCCGTGTGTCCTCGCTGTTTCCCACGCTGTGTTCTGATGTGTCCTCGCTGTGTCCCCCGCTGTGTCCCGCTGTGTCCCTGCTGTGACCCTCTCTGTCCCCGCTGTATTAACGCTGTGTCCCGGTGTGTCCCGCTGTGTCCGCGCTGTGTTTCCGGCTGTGTACCACTGTGTACCACTCTGTGTCCCGCTGTGTCCCGCTGTGTACTGCTGTGTCCCCCGCTGAGTCCCGCTGTGTGCCAATGTGTCCTCGCTCTGTCCCCCGCTGTGTACCTCTGTGTCCTTCCAGTGTCCCACGCTGTGTCCCGCTGTGTCCCCGCTGTGTCCCCCGCTATGTCCCGCTTTGTCCCCCGCTGTGTTCCGCTCTGTCCTTGCTGTGTCCCCCACTGTGTGCCGCTGTGTCCTCGCTGTTTCCCCGCTGTGTCCCTGCTGTGTCCCTCTGTGTACTCCG
>NW_012292382.1:0-1574 GCF_000151885.1 Dipodomys ordii | reverse complement strand
TCAACACCCTTCAGGTCTCCTTCTGCTAGGACTGTCCGGACGACCGCTAGGCCTGGTCCCGATTCGCCCATGTAACGCGATACTATTCCGTATCAATGCCGGTTTGCGTTCGAGCCCCGCCTCCGTCGCCATGGCGTGGGGGGGGGATGCCCCCGCAGACCTACCTGCGGGGTCGGGGTGCGGGCACCCGGCCGAGCATGTTCACACGGATTCTTGCTTTCGGGTAGATCGAGCGCGCTGGCTTTCTTTTGTTGGTTTTCTTTTCTTTTAAATCTCCTTCCGAGCTCAGCCCCCAAAGCCGCAGCTTCACTTCCTGAGCGTTGCGAGCGCGCGGCGCGCTGGCCCGAGACCCGCCGCTCCCATCCCCCTCCCCGTCGGGGGGGCCGCCTCGGCACCCGGGTCAGGAGCTGCCCCCCACCCCCAGCCCGGGTCTTTCCACCCGGCCCTCCCCATGTTTTCTGTGGGACGGCGGGGGCCATCGATGGGGAACCTGGAGGTCTGGCCACCCAGGCACTGGAAATGACTAGAAAGAAAATCGAACTATTCTTGGCTCCCCCAGAGACTTCCGCAGCGAGAAGTCACAGATTCGGGACACAGATTGACGGGCGGGGTGTGGGGGGGAGTGGGGGGGAGGGCCGATCGCTAGGGGAGTGGGGGGTGAGGGTCGATCGCTGGGGGAATGGGGGATCCCCGCCTCTCTGGCTGCGGGACCCCCCCATCCCGTCGCCTGCTGGGGCCGCGCCACCCCCGGGTGGCGGCCGTGAATCAGCGGGCCTCGCTGCCGCCGGCCTGGAGCCCGGCGGGTGACCGCGGCGTCCGCAGAGCGCAACCTGCCCCGCCGCCCCGAAATAGCTTGTTGTGGAAACACTTGGGGATAAATACGCCCAACGAGGCTGAAAATACCTTGACACCCAATCCCAGAGGTTTGCTCATTTCCCTTCGGATTTAGGTAATGGTTAAATTTGGAAGAGGTGGGCGAGCGGCGAGCCCCCGGGGCGGAGAGAGGGCCGGGGCGGCGCGGCCCGAGGGCGCCCGGCGGAGGGACCCGAGCGAGCGGGGCAAGCGCGCCCTCCCGACGCCGCGCGGGGGTCCCGGCTGCGAGATTAAAGGGCGCGCGCGCGCGGGGAGCGGGGCCCGCCTCGCCCCGCCTGGTCGGGCCACGTCTGGGAAAGCCGATCTCGCGCGTGGGCTCTGTCCTCGCCGGACCCCGGGCACCTGGTCCTGCGTGGGGTGAGAAGCGGCCAGAGTGGCCCAACCCTGGTTGAATAGAATCTTTAGTCGAGAGCTTCGTGTCCCACGGAAGTCCATGGAGGGCAGGCATCGGACCTTCCTGGTGTCCACCGTGCACCACTGAGAAAAACGAGTGGGTGGGATTGCAACTAACAGACACCGCACCCCGCAACCCTCGCGTGGGTGTCCCGATCCCCGGTAGGGTCGAGGCCTGTTGGGGATGCGCAAGCCTGCACCCTTTTCTGATGCAGCGAGAAGTATCACGTAGCTCAGTCACATTTCAATAATAGCAGACGCCGGCCAAGGAAGCTGATGGTCCAAGGGTTGGTTGGTTTGTTTGTTTT
>NW_012292381.1:0-2890 GCF_000151885.1 Dipodomys ordii | reverse complement strand
GCAGAAGTAGAAGCAGAAGCAGAAGCAGAAGGAGAAGCAGCAGAAGAAGTAGAACCAGAAATTCAGGCAGGAGAAACAGAAGAAGCAGAGCAGAAGCAGAAGGAGAAGCTAAAAGAGAAGCAGAAGAAGAAGTAGAAGAACCAGCAGTAGGAGAAGCAGCAGAAGAAGCAGAAACAGGAGAAGCAGAAGCAGAAAGAGAAAGAGAAGCAGAAGAAGCAGAAGAAGAAGAAGAAGAAGAAGCAGTAGAAGCATAAGAAGCAGAAGCAGGAGAAGCAGAACCAGAAGAAAAAGAAGAAGCATAAGAAGCAGAAGCAGAGTGAGAAACAGAAGAAGGAGAAGGAGCAGCAGAAGGTGAAGCAGAAGGAGATGCAGAAGCAGAAAGAGAAGGAGAAACAGATGGAGAAGAAGAAGGAGAAGTTGGAGAATCAGAAGAATCAGAAGCAGAAGGAGAAAGAGAAGCAGAAGAAGGAGAAGGAGAAGCAGAAGGAGAAGGATAAGTAGGAGAAGCAGAAGAAGCAGAAGCGGGAGAAGCAGAAGAAGAAGAAGAAGACACAGAAGAAGGAGAAGGAGCAGAAGGAGAAGCAGAAGGAGAAGCAGAAAGAGAAGCAGAAGAAGCAGTAGCAGGAGAAGCAGAAGCAGAAGAAACAGAAGAAGACCAAGAACCAGAAGGAGAACCTGAACCAGAAGGAGAAGCAGAAGCAGCAGAAGCTGGAAAAGCAGAAGCAGAAGAAACAGAACAAGCAGAAGAAGCAGAAGCAGAACGAGAAGCAGAAGAAGAAGAAGGAGAAAGAGAAGGATTAGGAGTAGGAGGAGCAGAAGCAGAATAAGAAGCAGAAAGAGAAGCAGAAGGAGAAGCAGAGGAAAAACAGAAGAAGCAGAAGCAGGAGAAGCAGAAGCAGAAGAAGAATGAGAAGCACAAGAAGGAGAAATTGAAGGAGAAGGAGAATGAGACGGAGAAGCAGAAGGAGAAGTAGGAGAAGCAGAATAAGAAGAAACAGAAGAAGGAGAAGAGCAGAAGCAGAAGCAGAAGGAGAAGCAGAAGAAGCAGAAGCTGAAGCAGAAGAAGAAGAAACAGAAAAAGCACAAGAAGCAGAAGAAGAAGCAGCAGGAGAAGCAGAAGAAGAAGAAGGAGAAGGAGAAAGAGAAGGATTAGGCGTAGGAGAAACAGAAGGATAAGCAGAATCAGAAAGAGAAGGAGAAGGAGAAGCAGAAGAAGCAGAAGGAGCAGAAGCAGGAAAAGCAGAAGCATAATGAAAGGCAGAAGAAGGAGTAATTGTAACAGAAGAAGATGCAGAAGGAGAAGCAGAAGCAGACGCAGTAGTAGAAGCAGAAGAAGGAGAAGCAGAAGGAGAAGCATAAAGAGAAACAGAAGGAGAAGCAGGAGAAGCAGAAGCAGGAGAAGCAGAATCAGAAGAAATAGAAGAAGGAGAACAAGCAGAAGCAGAAAGAGAAGCAGAAACAGAAGGAGAAGCAGAAATAGAAGCAGAAGAAGACGAAGAAGCAAAAGGAGAACCTGAAGCAGAAGGAGAAACTGGAGAAGCAGAAGAAGAAGAATCTGGAGAAGAAGAAGGAGAACCAGAAGGAGAAGCAGAAGCAGAAAGAGAAGCAAAAGCAGAAGGAGAAGCAGAAGAAACAGAAGAAGCAGAAGCAGGAGAAGAAGCTGAAGATGCAGAAGCAGAAAGAGAAGCAGAAGGAATAGCAGAAGAACGAGAAGGAGAAACAGAAGGAGAAGCAGAAGGAGAAGCAGGAAAAGAAGAAGAAGCAGAAGCAGACGGAGAAGCAGAAGAAGGATAAGGAGAAGCAGAAGCAGAAGAAGAAGCAGAAGGAAAAGGGCAAGCAGAAGGAGATGTAGAAGGAGAAGCAGGAGAAGCAGAAGAAACAGAAGCAGAAGGAGAAGAAGAAGGAGAAGAATCAGAAGAAGCAGAAGCAGAAATAGAAAGAGAAGCCGACGAAGAGAAGCAGAGTGAGAAGCAGGGGAAGCAGAAGAAGCAGAAGCAGGAGAAGCAGAAGAAGAAGAAGAAGAAGGAGAAGGAGCAGAAGGAGAAGCAGAAAGAGAAGCAGGAAAAGCAGAAGAAGCAGAAGCAGGAGAAGCAGAAGCAGAAAACAGGAGAAGGACAAGAAGCAGAAGCAGAAGGAGAAGCAGAACAGAAGGAGAAGCAGAAAGAGAAAGAGGGGAAGCAGAAGAAGCAGAAGCAGGAGAAGCAGAAGCATAAGAATCCGAAGAAGCAGAAGCAGAACCTGAAGCAGAAGGAGAAGTAGGAGAAGGAGAAGAAGCAGAATCTGGAGAAGCAGAATGAGAAGCTGAAGTAGAAGCAGAAGCAGAAGCAGAAAGAGAATCAAAAGCAGAAGGAGAAGCAAAAGACACAGAAGAAGCAGAAGCAGTAGCAGTTGCAGCAAAAGCAGAAGGAGAAGCAGAAGGAAAAGCAGAAGAACGAGAAGCAGAAGGAGAATCAGAAGGAGAAGCAGAAGAAGCAGAAGGAGAAGCAGAAGGAGAAACAGAAGCAGAAGAAGCAGCAGAAGGAAAAGCAGAAGCAGAAGAAGATGCATAAGGAGAAGCAGGAGAAGCAGAAGAAGCAGAAGCAGAAGGAGAAGTAGAAGTAAAAGAAGGAGAAGGAAGCGACGCAGAAGCAATAGGAGAAGCAGAAGGAGAAGCAGAAGCAGAATGAGAAGCAGAAAGTGAAGCAGTAGAAGCAGAAGAAGCAGGAAAAGAAGAAGCAGAAGAAAAAGAAGAAGAAGAAGAAGAAGAAGAAGAAGAAGAAGAAGAAGAAGAAGAAGAAGAAGAAGAAGAAGAAGAAGAAGAAGAAGAAGAAGAAGGAGAAGGAGAAGGACAAGAAGAAGCATAAGGAGAAGACTTAGAAGCAGAAGAAGCAGAAGCAGGAGAAGCAGAAGC
>NW_012292380.1:0-4878 GCF_000151885.1 Dipodomys ordii | reverse complement strand
AAAGGAGAAGGAGAAGCGGAAGAAACAGAAGAAGCAGAAGCAGTAGCAGTTGCAGCAGAAGCAGAAGGAGAAGCAAAAGTAAAAGCATAAGAACGAGAAGGAAAAACAGAATGAGAAGCAGAAGGAGATGCAGAAGAAGCAGAAGGAGAAGCAGAAGGAGAAACAGAAGCAGAAGAATCAGCAGAAGGAGAAGCAGAAGCAGAAGAAGATGCAGAAGGAGAAGCAGGAGAAGCAGAAGAAGCAGAAGCAGAAGTAGACGGAGAAGTAGGAGAAGGAGAAGGAAGAGCCGCAGAAGCAATAGGAGAAGCAGAAGAAGAAGCAGAAGCAGAATGAGAAGCAGAAAGAGAAGCAGTAGAAGAAGAAGAAGCAGGAAAAGCAGAAGCAGCAGAAAGAGAAGAAGAAGAAGAAGAAGAAGAAGAAGAAGAAGAAGAAGAAGAAGAAGAAGAAGAAGAAGAAGAAGAAGAAGAAGAAGAAGAAGAAGAAGAAGAAGAAGAAGAAGAAGAAGGAGAAGGAGAAGAAGAAGGAGAAGGAGAAGGAGAAGCAGTAGAAGCAGAAGCAGGAGAAGCAGAAGCAGGAGAAGCAGAAGCAGAAGAAAAAGAATAAGCATAAGAAGCAGAATCAGAGGGAGAAGCAGAAGAAGGAGAAGCAGAAGCAGAAGAAGCAGCAGAAGGCAGAAGCAGAAGCAGAAGAAGATGCAGAAGGAGAAGCAGGAGAAGCAGAAGAAGGAGAAGGAGAAGGCGAAAGAGAAGGATTAGGAGTAGGAGAAGCAAAAGGATAAGCAGAAGCAGAAAGAGACGCAGAAGGAGAAGCAGCACGAGAAGTAGGAGAAGCAGGAGAAGCAGAAGCAGGAGAAGCAGAAGAAACAGAAGACGCAGAAGCAGAATGAGAAGCAGAAGGAGAAATTGAAGCAGAAGCAGAAGCAGAAGGAGAAGCAGAAGCAGAAGCAGAAGAAGGAGAAGGAGAAGCAGAAAGAGAAGCAGAAAGAGAAGCAGAACGAGAAGCAAGAGAAGCAGAATCAGGAGAAGCAGAAACAGAAGAAACATAGGAAGGAGAAGAAGCAGAAGCAGAAGGAGAAGCAGAAACAGAAGGAAAAGCAGAAAGAGAGGCAGGAGAAGCAGAAGAAGCAGCAGCAGGAGAAGCAGAAGCAGAAGAAGCCGAAGAAGCAGAAGCAGAACCTGAAGCAGAAGGAGAAGCAGGAGAAGCAAAAGAAGCAGAACCTGGAGAAGCAGAAGGCGAAGCAGAAGCAGAAGGAGAAGCAGAAGAAACAGAAGAAACAGAGGCAGTAGCAGAAGAAGCAGAAGATGTAGAAGCAGAAGGAGAAACAGAAGGAAAAGCAGAAGAACGAGAAGGAGAAGTAGAAGGAGAAACAGAAGGAGAAGCAGAAAGAGAAGCAGAAGAAGGAGCAGGAGAAGGAAAAGCAGCAGGAGAAGCAGAAAGAGCAGCAGAAGGAGAAGCAGGAGATATAGAAACAGGAGAAGCAGAAGCAGAAGAAACAGGAGGACAAGAAGCAGAAGCAGAAGGAGAACAGAAACAGTAGGAGAAGCAGAAAGAGAAGGAGGGGAAGCAGAAGAAGCAGAAGCAGGAGAAGCAGAAGCATAAGAATCCGAAGAGCAGAAGCAGAACCTGAAGCAGAAGGAGAAGCTGGAGAAGCAGAAGAAGCAGAATCTGGAGAAGCAGAATGAGAAGCAGAAGGAGAAGCAGAAGCAGAAAGAGAATCAAAAGCAGAAGGAGAAGCAGAAAAAAACAGAAGAAATAGAAGCAGTAGCAGTTGTAGCAGAAGCAGAACGAGAAGCAGAAGAACAAGAAGGAGAAGGAGAAACAGAAGGAGAAGCAGAAGGAGAAGCAGAAAGTGAAGCAGGTAAAGCAGATGAAGAAGAAGCAGAAGGAGAATCAGAAGGAGAAGCAGAAGAAGGAGAAAGAGAAGCAGAAGAAGATGAAGAATGAGAAGCAGAAGAAGCAGAAGCAGAAGGAGAAGAAGGAAAAGCAGAAGAAGCAGAAGCAAAAGGAGAAGCAAAAGAAGGAGAAGGAGAAGGAGAAGCAGAAGCAGAAGAAGAAGCATAATGACAAGCACAAGCAGAAGGAGATGCAGAAGGAGAAGTAGGAGAAACAGAAGAAGCAGAAGCTGAAGGAGAAGCAGAAGTAGGAGAAGGAGAAGGAGGAGAAGGAGAAGAAGAAGCGGAATGAGAAGCAGAAAGAGAAGCAGAAGCACAAGAAAAAGAAGCAGGAGAAGCCGAAAGAGAAGAAGCAGAAGAAGCAGAAACAGAAGCAGAAGTAGAAGCAGAAGCAGAAGGAGAAGCAGCAGAAGAAGTAGAACCAGAAATTCAGGCAGGAGAAACAGAAGAAGCAGAGCAGAAGCAGAAGGAGAAGCTAAAAGAGAAGCAGAAGAAGAAGTAGAAGAACCAGCAGTAGGAGAAGCAGCAGAAGAAGCAGAAAAACAAGCAGGAGAAGCAGAAGCAGAAAGAGAAGCAGAAGCAGAAGCAGAAGAAGAAGAAGAAGCAGTAGAAGCATAAGAAGCAGAAGCAGGAGAAGCAGAACCAGAAGAAAAAGAAGAAGCATAAGAAGCAGAAGCAGAGTGAGAAACAGAAGAAGGAGAAGGAGCAGCAGAAGGTGAAGCTGAAGGAGATGCAGAAGCAGAAAGAGAAGCAGAAACAGATGGAGAAGAAGAAGGAGAAGTTGGAGAATCAGAAGAAGCAGAAGAAGAAAGAGAAGCAGAAGAAGGAGAAGGAGAAGCAGAAGGAGAAGGACAAGCAGGAGAAGCAGAAGAAGCAGAAGCGGGAGAGGCAGCAGCAGAAGAAGAAGACACAGAAGAAGGAGAAGGAGCAGAAGGAGAAGCAGAAGGAGAAGCAGAAAGAGAAGCAGAAGAAGCAGTAGCAGGGGAAGCAGAAGCAGAAGAAACAGAAGAAGCACAAGAACCAGAAGGAGAACCTGAAGCAGAAGGAGAAGCAGAAGCAGCAGAAGCTGGAAAAGCAGAAGCAGAAGAAACAGAACATCAGAAGAAGCAGAAGCAGAACGAGAAGCAGAAGAAGAAGAAGGAGAAAGAGAAGGATTAGGAGTAGGAGGAGCAGAAGCAGAATAAGAAGCAGAAAGAAAAGCAGAAGGAGAAGCAGAGGAAAAACAGAAGAAGCAGAAGCAGGAGAAGCAGAAGCAGAAGCAGAATGAGAAGCACAAGAAGGAGAAATTGAAGGAGAAGGAGAATGAGACGGAGAAGCAGAAGGAGAAGTAGGAGAAGCAGAATAAGAAGAAACAGAAGAAGGAGAAGAGTAGATGTAGAAGCAGATGAGAAGTAGAAGTAGATGGAGAAGCAGAGAGCAAAAGCTGAGTAGAGAGAGAATAGAAAAGTAGAGAGTCTAGTAGAGAGTTAGCAGAGAGTAGAGAAGAGCAGGAGAAGGAGAAGCAATAGAAACAGAAGAAACAGAAGACGCAGAAGCAGAATGAGAAGCAGAAGGAGAAATTGAAGCAGAAGTAGAAGCAGAAGCAGAAGGAGAAGCAGAAGAAGGAGAAGGAGAAGGAGAAGCAGAAAGAGAAGCAGAAAGAGCATCACAACGAGAAGCACAACGAGAAGCAGGAGAAGCAGAAGCAGGAGAAGCAGAAGCAAAAGAAACATAAGAAGGAGAAGAAGCAGAAGGAGAAGCAGAAACAGAAGGAGAAGCAGAAAGAGAAGCAGGAGAAGCAGAAGAAGCAGCAGCAGGAGAAGCAGAAGAAGGAGAAGCAGAAGGAGAAGCATAAAGAGAAACAGAAGGAGAAGCAGGAGAAGCAGAAGCAGGAGAAGCAGAATCAAAAGAAATAGAAGAAGGATATGAAGCAGAAGCAGAAAGAGAAGCAGAAACAGAAGGAGAACCAGAAATAGAAGCAGAAGAAGCTGAAGAAGCAGAAGCAGAACCTGAAGCAGAAGGAGAAGCAGGAGAAGCAGAAGAAGCAGAATCTGGAGAAGAAGGAGAACCAGAAGGAGAAGCAGAAGCAGAAAGAGAAGTAAAAGCAGAAGGAGAAGCAGAAAGAGAAGCAGAAGAAACAGAAGAAGCAGAAGTAGAAGCAGTAGCAGAAGAAGCTGAAGATGCAGTAGCAGATAGAGAAGCAGAAGGAATTGCAGAATAACGAGAAGGAGAAACAGAAGGAGAAGAAGAATGAGAAGCAGAAGGAGAAGCAGGAAAAACAGAAGAAGCAGAAACAGACGGAGAAGCAGAAGCAGAAGAAGCAGAAGGAAAAGCACAAGCAGAATGAGATGCAGAAGGAGAAGCAGGAGAAGCAGAAGAAGCAGAAGCAGAAGGAGAAGAAGAAGGAGAAGAAGCAGAATCAGAAGAAGCAGAAGGAGAAGTAGAAAGAGAAGCCGACGAAGAGAAGCAGAACGAGAATCAGAAGATACAGAAGAAGGAGAGCGGGAGAAGCAGAAGAAGAAGAAACAGAAGAAATAGAAGGAGCAGAAGCAGAAGGAGGAGCAGAAGGAGAAGCAGAAAGAGAAGCAGGAAAAGCAGAAGAAGCAGAAGCAGGAGAAGCAGAAGCAGAAGAAACAGGAGAAGGACAAGAAGAAGAAGCAGAAGCAGAAGGAGAAAAAGAAACAGAAGGAGAAGCAGAAAGAGAAGGAGGGGAAGCAGAAGAAGCAGAAGGAGGAGAACCAGAAGCATAAGAATCCGAAGAAGCAGAAGCAGAACCTGAAGCAGAAGGAGAAGCAGGAGAAGCAGAAGAAGCAGAAACTGGAGAAACAGAATGAGAAGCTGAAGTAGAAGCAGAAGCAGAAAGAGAATCAAAAGCAGAAGGAGAAGCAGAAGAAACAGAAGAAGTAGAAGCAGTAGCCGTTGTAGCAGAAGCAGAAGGAAAAGCAGAAGAACAAGAAGGAGAAGGAGAAACAGAGGGAGAAACAGAAGGAGAAGCAGAAGGAGAAGC
>NW_012292379.1:0-7770 GCF_000151885.1 Dipodomys ordii | reverse complement strand
AAGAAGAAGAAGCAGGAAAAGCAGAAGCAGCAGAATTGAGAAGAAGAAGAAGAAGAAGAAGAAGAAGAAGAAGAAGAAGAAGAAGAAGAAGAAGAAGAAGAAGAAGAAGAAGAAGAAGAAGAAGAAGAAGAAGAAGAAGAAGAAGAAGAAGAAGGAGAAGCATAAGGAGAAGCATAAGGAGAAGCATAAGGAGAAGCATAAGGAGAAGCAGTAGATGCAGGAGAAGCAGAAGAAATAGAATAAGCAAAAGAAGCAGAAGCAGAAGCAGTGGGAGAAGCAGAAGAAGGAGAAGGAGAAGGAGCAGAAGAAGGAGAAACAGAAGCAGAAAGAGAAGCAGAAACACAAGGAGAACAAAAGGAGAAGCAGGATAATCAGAAGAAGCAGAAGTAGAAACAGAAAGAGAAGTAGAAGAAGGAGAAGCAGAAGTAGAATCAGAAGTAACAGAAGAAGAAGAAGAAACAGAAGCAAAAGAAACAGAAGAAGGAGAAGTGCAGAAGCAGAAGCAGAAGGAAAAGCAGAAGCAGAAGGAGAAGCAGAAAGAGAAGCAGGAGAAGCTGAAGAAGCAGGAGAAGAAGAAGCAGAAGAAACAGGAGAAGCCGAAGAAGCAGAAGCAGAATCTGAAGCAGAAGGAGAAACAGAAGAAGCACAATCTGAAGCAGAAGCAGAAGAAACAGAAATAGTAGAATAAGCAGAAGCAGAAGCACCAGGACAAACAGAAGAAGAAGAAGGAGAAGGCGAAAGAGAAGGATTAGGAGTAGGAGAAGCAAAAGGATAAGCAGAACCAGAAAGAGACGCAGAAGGAGAAGCAGCACGAGAAGTAGGAGTAGCAGGAGAAGAAGAAGCAGGAGAAGTAGAAGAAACAGAAGGCGCAGAAGCAGAATGAGAAGCAGAAGGAGAAATTGAAGCAGAAGCAGAAGAAGAAGCAGAAGAAAGAGAAGGACAAGGAGAAGGAGAAAGAGAAGCAGAAAGAGAAGCAGAACGAGAAGCAGGAGAAGCAGAAGCTGGAGAAGCCGAAGCAGAAGAAATACAAGAAGGGGAAGAAGCAGAAGGAGAAGCAGAAACAGAAGGAAAAGCAGAAAGAGAAGCAGGAGAAGCAGAAGAAGCAGCAGCAGAAGAAGCAGAAGCAGAAGAAGCCGAAAAAGCAAAAGCAGAACCTGAAGCAGAAGGAGAAGCAGAAGAAGCAGAAGAAGCAGAATCTGGAGAAGCAGAAGGAGAAGCAGAAGCAGAAAGAGAAGCAAAAGCAGAAGGAGAAGCAGAAGAAACAGAAGAAGCAGAGGCAGTATCAGAAGAAGCAGAAGATTCAGAAGCAGAAGGAGAAGCAGAAGGAAAAGCAGAAGAACTAGAAGGAGAAGGAGAAGGAGAAACAGGAGTAGAAGCAGAAAGAGAAGCAGAAGAAGGATCAGTAGAAAGAAAAGCGGAAGGAGAAAAAGAAAGAGCAGCAGAAGGAGAAGCAGGAAATGCAGAAACAGGAGAAGAACAAGCAGAAGAAACAGGAGAAGGACAAGAAGCAGAAGCAGAAGGAGAAGCAGAAAGAGAAGGAGGGGAAGCAGATGAAGCAGAAGCAGGAGAAGCAGAAGCATAAGAATACGAAGAAGCAGAAGCAGAACCTGAAGCAGAAGGAGAAGCAGGAGAAGCAGAAGAATCAGAATCTGGAGAAGCAGAATGAGAAGCAGAAGGAGAAGCAGAAGCAGAAAGAGAATCAAAAGCAGAAGGAGAAGCAGAAGAAACAGAAGAAGTAGAAGCAGTAGCAGTTGTAGCAGAAGCAGTAGGAAAAGCAGATAGAAAAGCAGAAGAACAAGAAGGAGAAGGAAAAACAGAAGGAGAAGCAGAAGGAGAAGCAGAAAGAGAAGCAGGTAAAGCAGAAGGAGAAGCAGAAGGAGAATCAGAAGGAGAAGCAGAAGAAGGAGAAGGAGAAGCAGAAGCAGAAGAAGATGCAGAAGGAGAAGCAGAAGAAGCAGAAACAGAAGGAGAAGCAGGAAAAGCAGAAGAAGCAGAAGCAAAAGGTGAAGCAAAAGAAGGAGAAGGAGAAGCAGAGGCAGAAGAAGAAGCATAAGGACAAGCACAAGCAGAAGGAGATGCAGAAGGAGAAGCAGGAGAAGCAGAAGAAGCAGAAGCTGAAAGAGAAGCAGAAGTAGGAGAAGGAGAAGGAGGAGAAGAAGAAGCAGAAGTAGAAGCAGAAGCAGAATGAGAAGCAGAAAGAGAAGCAGGAGGAGGACAAGAAGCAGAAGCAGGAGAAGCCGAAAGAGAAGAAGCAGAAACAGAAGCAGAAGGAGAAGCAGAAGCAGAAGGAGAAGCAGCAGAAGAAGTAGAACCAGAAATCCAGGCACGAGAAACAGAAGAAGCAGAAGGAGAAGCAAAAAGAGAAGCAGAAGGAGAAGTAGAAAAAGCAGCAGAAGAAGCAGAAAAACAAGCAGGAGAAACAGAAGCAGAAAGAGAAGTAGAAGCAGAAGAAGCAGAAGAAGAAGCAGTAGAAGCATAAGAAGCAGAAGCAGGAGAAGCAGAATCAGAAGAATAAGAAGAAGCATAAGAAGCAGAAGCAGAGGGAGAAACAGAAGAAGGAGAAGGAGCAGCAGAAGGTGAAGCAGAAGGAGATGCAGAAGCAGAAAGAGAAGCAGAAATAGAAGGAGAAGAAGAAGGAGAAGTTGGAGAATCAGAAGAAGCAGAAGCAGAAAGAGAAGCAGAAGAAGGAGAAGGAGAAGCAGAAGGAGAAGGACAAGCAGGAGAAGCAGAAGAAGCAGAAGCGGGAGAAGCAGAAGAAGAAGAAGAAGAAACAGAAGAAGGAGAAGGAGCAGGAGGAGAAGCAGAAAAGAAAAAGAAGCAAAAGAAGCAGAAGAAGCAGTAGCAGGAGAAGCAGAAGCAGAAGAAACAGAAGAAGCCGAAGAATCAGAAGGAGAACCTGAAGCAGAAGGAGAAGCAGAAGCAGCAGAAGCTGGAAAAGCAGAAGCAGAAGAAACCGAACAAGCAGAAGAAGCAGAAGCAGAACGAGAAGCAGAAGAAGAAGGAGAAAGAGAAGGATTAGGAGTAGGAGGAGCAGAAGCAGAATAAGAAGCAGAAAGAGAAGCAGAAGAAGAAGCAGAAGGAGAAACAGAAGAAGCAGAAGCAGGAGAAGCAGAAGCAGAAGCAGAATGAGAAGCACAAGAAGGAGAAATTGAAGGAGAAGGAGAAGGAGACGGAGAAGCAGAAGGAGAAGTAGGAGAAGCAGCAGAAGAAGAAGAAGCAGGAGAAGCAGAAACAGAAGAAACAGAAGGAGAAGAGCAGAAGCAGAAGGAGAAGCAGAAGGAGAAGCAGAAGAAGCAGAAGCTGAAGCAGAAGAAGAAGAAACAGAAAAAGCAGAAGAAGAAGAAGAAGAAGCAGCAGGAGAAGCAGAAGAAGAAGAAGGAGAAAGAGAAGGATTAGGAGTAGGAGAAACAGAAGGATAAACAGAAGCAGAAAGAGAAGGAGAATGAGAAGGAGAAGCAGGAGAAGCAGAAGAAGCAGAAGCAGGAGAAGCAGAAGCAGAAGAAACATAGGAAGGAGAAGAAGCAGAAGGAGAAGCAGAAACAGAAGGAAAAGCAGAAAGAGAAGCCGGAGAAGCAGAAGAAGCAGCAGCAGGAGAAGCAGAAGCAGAAGAAGCCGAAGAAGCAGAAGCAGAACCTGAAGCAGAAGGAGCAGCAGGAGAAGCAGAAGAAGCAGAATCTGAGAAGCAGAAGGAGAAGCAGAAGCAGAAAGAGAAGCAAAAGCAGAAGGAGAAGCAGAAGGGGAAGCAGAAGAAACAGAAGAAGCAGAGGCAGTAGCAGAAGAAGCAGAAGATGCAGAAGCAGAAGGAGAAGCAGAAGGAAAAGCAGAAGAACGAGAAGGAGAAGGAGTAGGAGAAACAGAAGGAGAAGCAGAAAGAGAAGCAGAAGAAGGAGCAGGAGAAGGAAAAGCAGCAGGAGAAGCAGAAAGAGCAGCAGAAGGAGAAGCAGAAGCAGAAGTAGAAGCAGAAAAAGGAGAAGCAGAAGGAGAAGCATAAAGAGAAACAGAAGGAGAAGCAGGAGAAGCAGAAGCAGGAGAAGCAGAATCAAAAGAAATAGAAGAAGGATAAGAAGCAGAAGCAGAAAGAGAAGCAGAAACAGAAGGAGAAGTAGAAATAGAAGCAGAAGAAGCTGAAGAAGCAGAAGCAGAACCTCAAGCAGAAGGAGAAGCAGGAGAAGCAGAAGAAGCAGAATCTGGAGAAGAAGGAGAACCAGAAGGAGAAGCAGAAGCAGAAAGAGAAGCAAAAGCAGAAAGAGAAGCAGAAGAAACAGAAGAAGCAGAAGCAGTAGCAGAAGAAGCTGAAGATGCAGAAGCAGATAGAGAAGCAGAAGGAATAGCAGAATAACGACAAGGAGAAACAGAAGGAGAAGAAGAATGAGAAGCAGAAGGAGAAGCAGGAAAAACAGAAGAAGCAGAAACAGACAGAGAAGCAGAATAAGGAGAAGCAGAAGCAGAAGTAGAAGCAGAAGGAAAAGCACAAGCAGAAGGAGATGCAGAAGGAGTAGCAGGAGAAGCAGAAGAAGCAGAAGCAGAAGGAGAAGAAGAAGGAGAAGAAGCAGAATCAGAAGAAGCAGAAGGAGAAGTAGAAAGAGAAGCCGACGAAGAGAAGCAGAACGAGAAGCAGGAAAGCAGAAGAAGCAGAGCGGGAGAAGCAGAAGAAGAAGAAACAGAAGAAATAGAAGGAGCAGAAGCAGAAGGAGGAGCAGAAGCAGAAGGAGAAGCAGAAAGAGAAGCAGGAAAAGCAGAAGAAGCAGAAGCAGGAGAAGCAGAAGCAGAAGAAACAGGAGAAGGACAAGAAGCAGAAGCAGAAGGAGAAGCAGAAACAGAAGGAGAAGCAGAAAGAGAAGGAGGGGAAGCAGAAGAAGCAGAAGCAGGAGAACCAGAAGCATAAGAATCCGAAGAAGCAGAAGCAGAACCTGAAGCAGAAAGAGAAGCAGGAGAAGCAGAAGAAGCAGAATCTGGAGAAGCAGAATGAGAAGCTGAAGGAGAAGCAGAAGCAGAAAGAGAGTCAAAAGGAGAAGGAGAAGCGGAAGAAACAGAAGAAGCAGAAGCAGTAGCAGTTGCAGCAGAAGGAGAAGGAGAAGCAAAAGTAAAAGCAGAAGAACGAGAAGGAGAAGGAGAAACAGAAGGAGAAGCAGAAGGAGAAGCAGAAGAAGCAGAAGGAGAAGCAGAAGGAGAAACAGAAGCGGAAGAAGCAGCAGAAGGAGAAGCAGAAGCAGAAGAAGATGCAGAAGGAGAAGCAGGAGAAGCAGAAGAAGCAGAAGCAGAAGGAGAAGGAGAAGTAGGAGAAGGAGAAGGAAGAGCCGCAGAAGCAATAGGAGAAGCAGAAGGAGAAGCAGAAGCAGAATGAGAAGCAGAAAGAGAAGCAGTAGAAGAAGAAGAAGCAGGAAAAGCAGAAGCAGCAGAAAGAGAAGAAGAAGAAGAAGAAGAAGAAGAAGAAGAAGAAGAAGAAGAAGAAGAAGAAGAAGAAGAAGAAGAAGAAGAAGAAGAATAAGAAGAAGAAGAAGAAGAAGAAAAAGGAGAAGGAGAAGGAGAAGAAGCAGAAGCAGGAGAAGCAGAAGCAGAAGAAAAAGAATAAGCATAAGAAGCAGAATCAGAGGGAGAAGCAGAAGGAGAAGCAGAAGCAGAAGAAGCAGCAGAAGGAGAAGCAGAAGCAGAAGAAGATGCAGAAGGAGAAGCAGGAGAAGCAGAAGACGGAGAAGGAGAAGGCGAAAGAGAAGGATTAGGAGTAGGAGAAGCAAAAGGATAAGCAGAAGCAGAAAGAGACGCAGAAGGAGAAGCAGCACGAGAAGTAGGAGAAGCAAGAGAAGCAGAAGCAGGAGAATCAGAAGAAACAGAAGACGCAGAAGCAGAATGAGAAGCAGAAGGAGAAATTGAAGCAGAAGCAGAAGGAGAAGCAGAAGCAGAAGGAGAAGCAGAAGAAGGAGAAGGAGAAGCAGAAAGAGAAGCAGAACGAGAAGCAGGAGAAGCAGAAGCAGGAGAAGCAGAAGCAGAAGAAACATAGGAAGGAGAAGAAGCAGATGCAGAAGGAGAAGCAGAAACAGAAGGAAAAGCAGAAAGAGAAGCAGGAGAAGCAGAAGAAGCAGCTGCAGGAGAAGCAGAAGCAGAAGAAGCAGAAGCAGAACCTGAAGCAGAAGGAGAAGCAGGAGAAGCAGAATCTGGAGAAGCAGAAGGAGAAGCTGAAGCAGAAAGAGAAGCAAAAGCAGAAGGAGAAGCAGAAGAGAAGCAGAAGGGGAAGCAGAAGAAACAGAAGAAGCAGAGGCAGTAGCAGAAGAAGCAGAAGATGCAGAAGCAGAAGGAGAAGCAGAAGGAAAAGCAGAAGAACGAGAAGGTGAAGGAGAAGGAGAAACAGAAGGAGAAGCAGAAAGAGAAGCAGAAGAAGGAGCAGGAGAAGGAAAAGCAGCAGGAGAAGCAGAAAGAGCAGCAGAAGGAGGAGCAGGAGATGCAGAAACAGGAGAAGCATAAGCAGAACAAACAGGAAAAGGACAAGAAGCAGAAGCAGAAGGAGAAGCAGATACAGAAGGAGAAGCAGAAAGAGAAGGAGGGGAAGCAGAAGAAGCTGAAGCAGGAGAAACAGAAGCATAAGAATGTGAAGAAGCAGAAGGAGAACCTGAAGCAGAAGGAGAAGCAGGAGAAGCAGAAGAAACAGAATATGGAGAAGCAGAAGGAGAAGCAAAAGGAGAAGCAGAAGCAGAAAGAGAATCAAAAGCAGAAGGAGAAGCAGAAGAAACAGAAGAAGTAGAAGCAGTAGCAGTTGTAGCAGAAGCAGAACGAGAAGCAGAAGGAAAAGCAGAAGAACAAGAAGGAGAAGGGAAACAGAAGGACAAGCAGTAGGAGAATAAGAAGGAGAAGCAGAAGAAGGAGAAGCAGAAGCAGAAGAAGATACAGAAGGAGAAGCAGGAGAAGCAGAAGAAGCAGAAGCAGAAGGAGAAGGAGAAGTAGGAGAAGGAGAAGGAAGAGCCGCAGAAGCAATAGGAGAAGCAGAAGGAGAAGCAGAAGCAGAATGAGAAGCAGAAATAGAAGCAGTAGAAGAAGAAGAAGCAGGAAAAGCAGAAGCAGCAGAAAGAGAAGAAGAAGAAGAAGAAGAAGAAGAAGAAGAAGAAGAAGAAGAAGAAGAAGAAGAAGAAGAAGAAGAAGAAGAAGAAGAAGGAGAAGAAGAAGGAGAAGAAGAAGAAGAAGAAGAAGAAGAAGAAGAAGAAGAAGAAGAAGAAGAAGAAGAAGAAGAAGAAGAAGAAGAAGAAGAAGAAGAAGAAGAAGGAGAAGAAGGAGAAGGAGAAGGAGAAGAAGCAGAAGCAGGAGAAGCAGAAGCAGAAGAAAAAGAATAAGCATAAGAAGCAGAATCAAAGGGAGAAGCAGAAGGAGAAGCAGAAGCAGAAGAAGCAGCAGAAGGAGAAGCAGAAGCAGAAGAAGATGCAGAAGGAGAAGCAGGAGAAGCAGAAGACGGAGAAGGAGAAGGCGAAAGAGAAGGATTAGGAGTAGGAGAAGCAAAAGGATAAGCAGAAGCAGAAAGAGACGCAGAAGGAGAAGCAGCACGAGAAGTAGGAGAAGCAGGAGAAGCCGAAGCAGGAGAATCAGAAGAAACAGAAGACGCAGAAGCAGAATGAGAAGCAGAAGGAGAAATTGAAGCAGAAGCAGAAGGAGAAGCAGAAGCAGAAGGAGAAGCAGAAGAAGGAGAAGGAGAAGCAGAAAGAGAAGCACAACGAGAAGCAGGAGAAGCAGAAGCAGGAGAAGCAGAAGCAGAAGAAACATAGGAAGGAGAAAAAGCAGATGCAGAAG
>NW_012292378.1:0-7770 GCF_000151885.1 Dipodomys ordii | reverse complement strand
AAGCATAAGCATAAGAAGAAGAATCAGAGGGAGAAGCAGAAGAAGGACAAGGAGCAGAAGTAGTAGAAGCAGAAGGAGAATCAGAATGAGAAGCGAAGAAGGAGAAGCAGAAGCAGAAGCAGAAGCAGAAGAGGAAGCAGAAGAAGATGCAGAAGGAGAAGCAGGAGAAGCAGAAAAAGCAGAAGCAGAAGGAGAAACAGAAGTAGGAGAAGGAGAAGGAGAAGGAAGGTCAGCAGAATCAATAGGAGAAGCAGAAGGAGAAGCAGAAGCAGAATGAGAAGCAGAAAGAGAAGCAGTAGAAACAGAAGAAGCAGGAAAAGCAGAAGCAGAAGAAAGAGAAGAAGAAGAAGAAGAAGAAGAAGAAGAAGAAGAAGAAGAAGAAGAAGAAGAAGAAAAGAACAAGAAGAAGCATAAGGAAAAGCATAAGGAGAAGCATAAGGAGAAGCATAAGGAGAAGCATAAGGAGAAGCATAAGGAGAAGCATAAGGAGAAGCATAAGGAGAAGCAGTAGAAGCAGAAGAAGCAGAAGCAGGAGAAGCAGAAGAAAAAGAATAAGCAAAAGAAGCAGAAGCAGAAGCAGTGAGAGAAGCAGAAGAAGGAGAAGGAGAAGGAGCAGCAGAAGGAGAAGCAGAAGCAGAAAGAGAAGCAGAAACAGAAGGAGAACAAGAAGGAGAAGCAGGAGAATCAGAAGATGCAGAAAGAGAAGGAGAAGAAGGAGAAGCAGAAGTAGAATCCGAAGAAACAGAAGAAGAAGAAGCAGAAGAAACAGAAGCAAAAGAAACAGAAGAAGGAGAAGAGCAGAAGCAGAAGCAGAAGGAGAAGCAGAAGCGAAGGAGAAGCAGAAAGAGAAGCAGGAGAACCAGAAGAAGCAGGAGAAGCAGAAGCAGAAGAAACAGGAGAAGCCGAAGAAGCAGAAGCAGAATCTGAAGCAGAAGGAGAAACAGAAGAAGCACAATCTGAAGCAGAAGCAGAAGAAACAGAAATAGTAGAATAAGCAGAAGCAGAAGCACCAGGAGAATCAGAAGAAGAAGAAGAAGGCGAAAGAGAAGGATTTAGGAGTAGGAGAAGCAAAAGGATAAGCAGAAGCAGAAAGAGACGCAGAAGGAGAAGCAGCACGAGAAGTAGGAGAAGCAGGAGAAGCAGAAGCAGGAGAAGCAGAAGAATTAGAAGACGCAGAAGCAGAATGAGAAGCAGACGGAGAAATTGAAGCAGAAGCAGAAGGAGAAGCAGAAGCAGAAGGAGAAGCAGAAGAAGGAGAAAGAGAAGGAGAAGCAGAACGAGAAGCAGAACGAGAAACTGGAGAAGCCGAAGCAGGAGAAGCAGAAGCAGGAGAAGCAGAAGCAGAAGAAACAGAAGAAGGAGAAGAAGCTGAAGCAGAAGGAGAACCAGAAACAGAAGGAAAAGCAGAAAGAGAAGCAGGAGAAGCAGAAGAAGCAGCAGCAGGAGAAACAGAAGCAGAAGAAGCCGAAAAAGCAAAAGCAGAACCTGAAGCAGAAGGAGAAGCAGGAGAAGCAGAAGAAGCAGAATCTGGAGAAGCAGAAGGAGAAGCAGAAGCAGAAAGAGAAATAGTAGAATAAGCAGAAGCAGAAGCAGCAGGAGAAGCAGAAGAAGAAGATGGAGAAGGCGAGAGAGAAGGATTAGGAGTAGGAGAAGCAAAAGGATAAGCAGAAGCAGAAAGAGACGCAGAAGTAAAAGCAGCACGAGAAGTAGGAGAAGCAGGAGAAGCAGAAGCAGGAGAAGCAGAAGAAACAGAAGACGCAGAAGCAGAATGAGAAGCAGAAGGAGAAATTGAAGCAGAAGCAGAAGGAGAAGCATAAGAAGGAGAAGGAGAAGCAGAAAGAAAAGCAGAAAGAGAAGCAGAATGAGAAGCAGGAGAAGCAGAAGCAGGAGAAGCAGAAGCAGAAGAAACAGAAGAAGGAGAAGAAGCAGAAGCAGAATGGGAAGCAAAAACAGAAGGAGAAGCAGAAAGAGAAGGTGCGGAAGCAGAAGAAGCAGAAGCAGGAGAAGCAGAAGCATAAGAATCCGAAGAAGCTGAAGCAGAACCTGAAGCAGAAGGAGAAGCAGGAGAAGCAGAAGAAGCAGAATCTGGAGAAGCAGAATGAGAAGCAGAAGGAGAAGCAGAAAGAGAAGCAGGTAAAGCAGAATAAGAAGAAGCAGAAGGAGAATCAGAAGGAGAAGCAGAAGAAGGAGAAGGAGAAGCAGAAGCAGAAGAAGATGCAGAAGGAGAAGCAGGAGAAGCAGAAGAAGCAGAAGCAGAAGGAGAAGCAGGAAAAGCAGAAGAAGCCCAAGCAAAAGGAGAAGGAAAAGAAGGAGAAGGAGAAGCAGAGGCAGAAGAAGAAGCATAAGGAAAAGCACAAGCAGAAGGAGATGCAGAAGGAGAAGCAGGAGAAGCAGAAGAAGCAGAAGCTGAAGGAGAAGCAGAAGTAGGAGAAGGAGAAGGGGGAGAAGCAGAAGGACAAGCAGAAGCGGAATGAGAAGCAGAAAGAGAAGCAGGAGAAGAACAAGATGCAGAAGCAGGAGAAGCCGAAAGAGATGAAGTAGAAGAAGCAGAAACTGAAGCAGAAGGAGAAGCAGAAGCAGAAGGAGAAACAGCAGAAGAAGTAGAACCAGAAATTCAGGCAGGAGAAACAGAAGAAGCAGAAGCAGAAAGAGAAGCAAAAAGAGAAGCAGAAAGAGAAGTACAAGAAGCAGCAGAAAGAGAAGCAGCAGAAGAAGCAGAAAAACAAGCAGGAGAAGCAGAAGCAGAAAGAGAAGTAGAAGCAGAAGAAGCAGAAGAAGCAGAAGCAGAAGAAGAAGCAGTAGAAGCATAAGAAGCAGAAGCAGGAGAAGCAGAAGCAGAAGAAAAAGAAGAAGCATAAGAAGCAGAAGCAGAGGGAGACACAGAAGAAGGAGAAGGAGCAGCAGAAGGTGAAGCAGAAGGAGATGCAGAAGCAGAAAGAGAAGCAGAAGCAGAAGGAGAAGAAGAAGGAGAAGTTGGAGAATCAGAAGAAGCAGAAGAAGAAGCAGAAAGAGAAGCAGAAGAAGGAGAAGGAGAAGCAGAAGGAGAAGGACAAGCAGGAGAAGCAGAAGAAGCAGAAGCGGGAGAATCAGAAGAAGAAGAAGAAGAAGAAGAAGAAGAAGAAGAAGAAGAAGAAGAAGAAGAAGAAGAAGAAGAAGAAGAAGAAGAAGAAGAAGAAGAAGAAGAAGAAGAAGAAACAGAAGAAGGAGAAGGAGCAGAAGGAAAAGCAGAAGCAGAAGGACAAGCAGAAAGATAAGCAGAAGAAGCAGAAGAAGCAGTAGCAGGAGAAGCAGAAGAAACAGAAGAAGCCCAAGAACCAGAAGGAGAACCTGAAGCAGAAGGAGAAGCAGAAGCAGGAGAAGCTGGAAAAGCAGAAGCAGAAGATACAGAACAAGCAGAAGAAGAAGCAGAACGAGAAGCAGAAGAAGAAGAAGAAGAAGGAGAAAGAGAAGGATTAGGAGTAGGAGGAGCAGAAGCAGAATTAGAAGCAGAAGGAGAAGCAGAAGGAGAAACAGAAGAAGCAGAAGCAGTAGAAGCAGAAGCAGAAGCAGAATGAGAAGCACAAGAAGGAGAAATTGAAGGAGAAGGAGAATAGGACTGAGAAGCAGAAGGAGAAGTAGGAGAAGCAGAAAAAGAAGAAGCAGGAGAAGCAGAAGCAGAAGAAGGAGAAGAGCAGAAGCAGAAGGAGAATCAGAAGCAGAAGGAGAAGCAGAAGAAGCAGAAGCTGATGCAGAAGAAGAAGAAGAAACAGAAAAAGCAGAAGAAGCAGAAGAAGGAGCAGCAGGAGAAGCAGAAGAAGAAGAAGGAGAAAGAGAAAGAGAAGGAATAGGAGTAGGAGAAACAGAAGGATAAGCAGAAGCAGAAAGAGAAGCAGGAGAAGCAGAAGAAGCAGGAGAAGCAAAAGCAGAAGAAAAAGAAGAAGCATAAGTAGCAGAAGCAGAGGTAGAAACAGAAGAAGGAGAAGGAGCAGCAGAAGGTGAAGCAGAAGGAGATGCAGAAGCAGATAGAGAAGCAGAAACAGAAGGAGAAGAAGAAGGAGAAGTTGGAGAATCAGAAGAAGAAGAAGCAGAAGTAGAAAGAGCAGAAGAAGGAGAAGGAGAAGCAGAAGGAGAAGGAAAAGCAGGAGAAGCAGAAGAAGCAGAATCGGGAGAAGCAGAAGAAGAAGAAGAAACAGAAGAAGGAGAAGGAGCAGAAGGAGAAGCAGAAGCAGAAGGAGAAGCAGAAAGAGAAGCATGAGAAGCAGTAGCAGGAGAAGCAGAAGCAGAAGAAACAGAAGAAGCCCAATAACCAGAAGTAGAACCTGAAGCAGAAGGAGAAGGAGAAGCAGCAGAAGCTGGAAAAGCAGAAGCAGAAGATAAAGAAGAAGCATAAGTAGCAGAAGCAGAGGGAGAAACAGAAGAAGGAGAAAGAGCAGCAGAAGGTGAAGCAGAAGGAGACGCAGAAGCAGAAAGAGAAGCAGAAACAGAAGGAGAAGAAGAAGGAGAAGTTGAAGAATCAGAAGAAGCAGAAGCAGAAGCAGAAAGAGCAGCAGAAGAAGGAGAAGGAGAAGCAGAAGGAGAAGGACAAGCAGGAGAAGCAGAAGAAGCAGAAGCGGGAGAAGCAGCAGAAGAAGAAAAAACAGAAGAAGGAGAAGGAGCAGAAGGAGAAGCAGAAGCAGAAGGAGAAGCAGAAAGAGAAGCAGAAGAAGCAGTAGCAGGAGAAGCAGAAGCAGAAGAAACAGAAGAAGCCCAAGAACCAGAAGGAGAACCTGAAGCAGAAGGAGAATCAGAAGCAGCAGAGGCTGGAAAAGCAGAAGAGAAGAAACAGAACAAGCAGAAGAAGCAGAGGCAGGACGAGAAGCAGAAGAAGAAGAAGGAGAAAGAGAAGGATTAGGAGTAGGAGGAGCAGAAGCAGAATAAGAAGCAGAAAGAGAAGCAGAAGGAGAAGCAGAAGGAGAAACAGAAGAAGCAGAAGCAGGAGAAGCAGAAGCAGAATGAGAAACACAAGAAGGAGAAATTGAAGGAGAAGGAGAATGAGACGGAAAAGCAGAAGGAGAAGTAGGAGAAGCAGAAGAAGAAGAAGCAGGAGAAGCAGAAACAGAAGAAACAGAACAAGGAGAAGAGCAGAAGCAGAAGCAGAAGGAGAAGCAGAAGAAGGAGAAGCTGAAGCAGAAGAAGAAGAAACAGAAAAAGCAGAAGAAGCAGCAAGAGAAGCAGAAGAAGAAGAAAAAGAGAAGGAGAAAGAGAAGGATTAGGAGTAGGAGAAACAGAAGGATAAGCAGAAGCAGAAAGAGAAGGAGAAGTAGCAGAAGAAGCAGAAGATGCAGAAGCAGAAGGAGAAGCAGAAGAAGTAGTAGAAGCAGAAGAAGGAGAAGCATAAAGAGAAACAGAAGGAGAAGCAGGAGAAGCAGAAGCAGGAGAAGCAGAATCAGAAGAAATAGAAGAAGGAGAAGAAGCAGAAGCAGAAAGAGAAGCAGAAACAGAAGGAGAAGCAGAAAAAGAAGCAGAAGAAGCCGAAGAAGCAAAAGCAGAACCTAAAGCAGAAGGAGAAGCAGGAGAAGCAGAAGAAGCAGAATCTGGAGAAGAAGAAGGAGTACCAGAAGGAGAAGCAGAAGCAGAAAGAGAAGCAAAAGCAGAAGGAGAAGCAGAAGAAACAGAAGAAGCAGAATCAGTAGCAGAAGAAGCTGAAGATGCAGAACCAGAAAGAGAAGCAGAAGGAATAGCAGAAGAACGAGAAGGAGAAATAGAAGGAGAAGCAGAAGGAGAAGCAGGAAAAGCAGACGAAACAGAAGCAGAAGAAGGAGAAGGAGAAGCCAGAGCAGAAGAAGAAGCAGAAGGAAAAGCTCAAGCAGAAGGAGATGCAGAAGGAGAAGCAGCAGAAGCAGAAGAATCAGAAGCAGAAGGAGAAGAAGAAGGAGAAGAAGCAGAATCAGAAGAAGCAGAAGCAGAAATAGAAAGAGAAGCCGACGAAGAGAAGCAGATCGAGAAGCAGGAGAAGCAGAAGAAGCAGAAGCGGGAGAAGGAGAAGAAGAAGAAAGAGAAGAAGGAGAATGAGCAGAAGGAGAAGCAGAATGAGAAGCAGGAAAAGCAGAAGAAGCAGAAGCAGGAGAAGAAGAAGCAGAAAACAGGAGAAGGACAAGAAGTAGAAGCAGGTGGAGAAGCAGAAACAGAAGAAGAAGCAGAAAGAGAAAGAGGGGAAGCAGAAGAAGCAGAAGCAGGAGAAGCAGAAGCATAAGAATCCGAAGAAGCAGAAGCAGAACCTGAAGCAGAAGGAGAAGCAGGAGAAGGAGAAGAAGCAGAATCTGGAGAAGCAGAATGAGAAGCTGAAGTAGAAGCAGAAGCAGAAGCAGAAGCAGAAAGAGAATCAAAAGCAGAAGGAGAAGCAGAAGAAACAGAAGAAGCAGAAGCAGTAGCAGTTGCAGCAGAAGCAGAAGGAGAAGCAGAAGAACGAGAAGGAGAAAGAGAAACAGAAGGAGAATCAGAAGGAGAATTAGGAGAAGCAGAAGGAGAAGCAGAAGGAGAAGAAGAAGGAGAAACAGAAGCAGAAGAAGCAGCAGAAGGAGAAGCAGAAGCAGAAGAAGATGCATAAGGAGAAGCAGGAGAAGCAGAAGAAGCAGAAGCAGAAGGAGAAGAAGAAGGAGAAGAAGCAGAATCAGAAGAAGCAGAAGCAGAAATAGAAAGAGAAGCCGACGAAGAGAAGCAGAACGAGAATTAGGAGAAGCAGTAGAAGCATAAGCGGGAGAAGCAGAAGAAGAAGAAACAGAAGAAGGAGAAGGAGCAGAAGGAGAAGCAGAAAGAGAAGCAGGAAAAGCAGAAGAAGCAGAAGCTGGAAAAGCAGAAGCAGAAGAAACAGAACAAGCAGAAGAACCAGAAGCAGGACGAGAAGCAGAAGAAGAAGAAGGAGAAAGAGAAGGATTAGTAGGAGGAGGAGCAGAAGAAGAAGAATCTGGAGAAGAAGTAGGAGAACTAGAAGGAGAAGCAGAAGCAGAAAGAGAAGCAAAAGCAGAAGGAGAAGCAGAAGAAACAGAAGAAGCAGAAGCAGTAGCAGAAGAAGCTGAAGATGCAGAAGCAGAAAGAGAAGCAGAAGGAATAGCAGAAGAACAAGAAGGAGAAACAGAAGGAGAAGCAGAAGGACAAGCAGAAGGACAAGCAGTAAAAGAAGAAGAAGCAGAAGCAGACGGAGAAGCAGAAGAAGAAGCAGAAGGAAAAGCACAAGCAGAAGGAGATGCAGAAGGAGAAGCAGGAGAAGCAGAAGAAACAGAAGCAGAAGGAGAAGAAGAAGGAGAAGAAGCAGAATCAGAAGAAGCAGAAGCAGAAATAGAAAGAGAAGCCGACGAAGAGAAGCAGAACGAGAAGCAGGAGTAGCAGAAGAAGCAGAAGCGGGAGAAGCAGAAGAAGAAGAAACAGAAGAAGGAGAAGGAGCAGAAGGAGAAGCAGAAAGAGAAGCAGGAAAAGCAGATGAAGCTGAAGCAGGAGAAGAAGAAGCTGAAAACAGGAGAAGGACAAGAAGGAGAAGCAGAAGGAGAAGCAGAAACAGAAGGAGAAGCAGAAAGAGAAAGAGGGGAAGCAGAAGAAGCAGAAGCAGGAGAAACAGAAGCATAAGAATCTGAAGAAGCAGAAGCAGAACTTGAAGCAGAAGGAGAAGCAGGAGAAGGAGAAGAAGCAGAATCTGGAGAAGCAGAATGAGAAGCTGAAGTAGAAGCAGAAGCAGAAGCAGAAAGAGAATCAAAAGCAGAAGGAGAAGCAGAAGAAACAGAAGAAGCAGAAGCAGTAGCAGTTGCAGCAGAAGCAGAA
>NW_012292377.1:0-2903 GCF_000151885.1 Dipodomys ordii | reverse complement strand
TTCTTCTGATTTTGATTTTCCTGCTTCTTCTGCTTCTACTGCTTCTCTTTCTCCTTCTCATTCTTCTTCTGCTTCTCTTTCTGCTTCTCCTATTGCTTCTGCGGCTCTTCCTTCTCCTTCTCCTTCTTCTACTTCTCCTTCTGCTTCTGCTTCTTCTGCTTCTCCTGCTTCTCCTTCTGCATCTTCTTCTGCTTCTGCTTCTCTTTCTGCTGTTTCTTCTGCTCCTGTTTCTCCTTCTGCTTCTCCTTCTGCTTCTTCTGCTTCTCCTTCTGATTCTCCTTCTGCTTCTCCTTCTGTTTCTCCTTCTCCTTCTTGTTCTTCTGCTTTCCTTCTGCTTCTCCTTCTGCTTCTGCTGCAACTGCTACTGCTTCTGCTTCTTATGTTTCTTCTTCTTCTCCTTCTGCTTTTGATTCTCTTTCTGCTTCTGCTTCTGCTTCTACTTCAGCTTCTCATTCTGCTTCTCCAGATTCGGCTTCTTCTGCTTCTCCTGCTTCTCCTTCTGCTTCAGGTTCTGCTTCTGCTTCTTCGGATTCTTATTCTTCTGCTTCTCCTGCTTCTGCTTCTTCGGCTTCCCCTCTTTCTCTTTCTGCTTCTCCTTCTCTTTCTGCTTCTCCTTCTGCTTCTGCTTCTGCTTCTTGTCCTTCTCCTGTTTCTTCTCCTTCTGCTTCTCCTGCTTCTGCTTCTTCTGCTTTTCCTGCTTCTCTTTCTGCTTCTCCTTTTGCTTCTGTTCCTTCTCCTTCTTCTGTTTCTTCTTCTTCTGCTTCTCCCGCTTGTGCTTCTCCTGCTTCTCCTGCTTCTCGTTCTGCTTCTCTTCGTCGGCTTCTCTTTCTATTTCTGCTTCTGCTTCTTCTGATTCTGATTCTTCTCCTTCTTCTTCTCCTTCTGCTTCTGTTTCTTCTGCTTCTCCTGCTTCTCGTTCTGCATCTCCTTCTGCTTGTGCTTTTCCTTCTGCTTCTTCTTCTGCTTCTGCTTCTCCTTCTCCTTCTTCTGCTTCTCCGTCTGCTTCTGCTTCTTCTTCTTTTCCTGCTTCTCCTTCTGCTTCTCCTTCTGCTTCTCCTTCTGTTTCTCCTTCTCTTTCTTCTGCTATTCCTTCTGCTTCTCTTTCTGCTTCTGCATCTTCAGCTTCTTCTGCTACTGCTTCTGCTTCTTCTGTTTCTTCTGCTTCTCCTTCTGCTTTTGCTTCTCTTTCTGCTTCTGCTTCTCCTTCTGGTTCTCCTTCTTCTTCTCCAGATACTTCTTCTTCTGCTTCTCCAGCTTCTCCTTCTACTTCAGGTTCTCCTTTTGCTTCTTCGGCTTCTTCTGCTTCTATTTCTGCTTCTCCTTCTGTTTCTGCTTCTCTTTCTGCTTCTGCTTCTTCTCCTTCTTCTATTTCTTCTGATTCTGCTTCTCCTGCTTTTGCTTCTCCTGCTTCTCCTTCTGTTTCTCTTTATGCTTCTCCTTCTGCTTCTCCTTCTTATGCTTCTACTTCTGCTTCTGCTTCTCCTTCTGCATCTTCTTCTGTTTCAATTTCTCCTTCTTCTGCCTTTCATTATGCTTCTCCTTCTCCTGCTTCTGCTCCTTCTGCTTCTCCTGCTTCTCCTTCTCCTTCTCTTTCTGCTTCTGCTTATCCTTCTGTTTCTCCTACGCCTAATCCTTCTCTTTCTCCTTCTCCTTCTTCTGTTTCTCCTGCTGCTTCTTCTTCTTCTTCTGCTTTTTCTGTTTCTTCTTCTTCTGCTTCAGCTTCTGCTTCTTCTGCTTCTCCTTCTGCTTCTGCTTCTCCTTCTGCTTCTGCTTCTGCTCTTCTCCTTCTTCTGTTTCTTCTGCTTCTGCTTCTCTTGCTTCTTCTTCTTCTGCTTCTCCTACTTCTCCTTCTGCTTCTCCGTCTCATTCTCCTTCTCCTTCAATTTCTCCTTCTTGTGCTTCTCATTCTTCTTCTGCTTCTGTTTCTCCTGCTTCTGCTTCTTCTGTTTCTCCTTCTGCTTCTACTTCTGCTTCTCTTTCTGCTTCTTATTCTGCTTCTGCTCCTCCTACTCCAAATCCTTCTCTTTCTCCTTCTTCTTCTTCTGCTTCTCGTTCTGCTTCTGCTTCTTCTGCTTGTTCTGTTTCTTCTGCTTCTGCTTTTCCAGCTTCTTCTGCTTCTGCTTTTCCAGCTTCTGCTGCTTCTGCTTCTCCTTCTGCTTCAGGTTCTCCTTCTGGTTCTTGGGATTCTTCTGTTTCTTCTGCTTCTGTTTCTCCTGCTACTGCTTCTTCTGCTTCTCTTTCTGCTTCTCCTTCTGCTTCTGCTTATGCTTCAATTTCTCCTTCTGCTTCTCATTCTGCTTCTGCGTCTTCTCTTTCTTCTGCTTCTCCTGCTTCTGCTTCTCCTGCTTCTCCTACTTGTCTTGCTGCTTCTCCTTCTGCGTCTCTTTCTGCTTCTGCTTATCCTTTGGCTTCTCCTACTACTAATCCTTCTCTTTCGCCCTCTCCTTCTTCTTCTTCTTCTTCTGCTTCTCCTGGTGCTTCTGCTTCTGCTTATTCTACTATTTCTGTTTCTTCTGCTTCTGCTTCAGATTGTGCTTCTTCTGTTTCTCCTTCTGCTTCAGATTCTGCTTCTGCTTCTTCGGCTTCTCCTGTTTCTTCTGCTTCTGCTTCTCCTGCTTCTTCTGCTTCTCCTGCTTCTCTTTCTGCTTCTCCTTCTGCTTCTGCTTCTCCTTCTGCTTCTGCTTCTGCTCTTCTCCTTCTTCTGTTTCTTTTGCTTCTGTTTCTTTTGCTTCTGTTCTTCTTCTTCTTCTTCTTCTTCTTCTTCTTCTTCTTCTTCTTCTTCTTCTTCTTCTCTTCTTCTTCGATTCTTCTGATTCTACTTCTGCTTCCCCTTTCTTCTCCTCTTTCTGCTTCTACTTCTGGTCTTCTGAATCTCCTGGTTCTCCTTCAGTTTCTGCTTCTCC
>NW_012292376.1:0-1497 GCF_000151885.1 Dipodomys ordii | reverse complement strand
TCTGCATCTTTTCTGCTCTGCTCTCCTCTGCTGCTCTCTGCTCTGCTACTCCTTCTCTGCTTCTCCTCTGATTCTCCTTCTACTTCTCTTCTGCTGCTCCTTCTCCTCCTCTGCTTCTCCCTCTGATCTTCTCTTATGTTTATTCTTTTCCTACTGCTTCTGCTTCTACTGATCTGCTTCTTCTGCTTCTAGTTCTTCTCCTTATGCTTCTCCTTCTCCTTCTTCGTCTTCTTCTTCTTCTTCTTCTTCTTCTTCTTCTTCTTCTTCTTCTTCTTCTTCTTCTTCTTCTTCTTCTTCTTCTCCTTCTTCTTCTTCTTGTCCTTCTACTTCTTCTTCTTCTTCTTTTTCTTCTTCTTCTTCTTCTTCTTCTTCTTCTTCTTCTTCTTCTTCTTCTTCTTCTTCTTCTTCTTCTCTTTCTTCTGCTTCTTCTTTTCCTGCTTCTTCTGCTTCTACTGCTTCACTTTCTGCTTCTCATTCTGCTTCTGCTTCTCCTTCTGCTTCTCCTATTGCTTCTGCGGCTCTTCCTTCTCCTTCTCCTACTTCTACTTCTCCTTCTGCTTCTGCTTCTTCTGCTTCTCCTGCTTCTCCTTCTGCATCTTCTTCTGCTTGTGCTGTTCCTTCTGCATCTACTTCTGCTTCTGCTTCTCCTTCTGCTTCTTCTGCTTCTCCTTCTGATTCTCCTTCTGCTTCTGCTTCTGTTTTTCCTTCTCCTTCTCGTTCTTCTGCTTTTCCTTCTGCTTCTCCTTCTGCTTCTCCTGCAACTGCTACTGCTTCTGCTTCTTCTGTTTCTTCTGCTTCTCCTTCTGCTTTTGATTCTCTTTCCGCTTCTGCTTCTCCTTCACCTTCTCATTCTGCTTCTCCAGATTCTGCTTCTTCTGCTTCTCCTGCTTCTCCTTCTTCTTCAGGTTCTGCTTCTGCTTCTTCGGATTCTTCTGCTTCTGCTTCTCCTGCTTCTGCTTCTTCTGTTTCCCCTCCTTCTCTTTCTGCTTCTCCTTCTGTTTGTGCTTCTCCTTCTGCTCTGCTTCTTGTCCTTCTCCTGAATCTTCTACTTCTGCTTCTCCTTTTTCGATATCTCCTGCATCTCCTTCTGCTGCTCTTTCTGCTTCTACTGCTGCTTTTCCGTCTCCTGCTCCTTCTTCTGCTTCTCTTTCTGCTTCTACTTCTGTTTCTCCATCTCCTACTCGTTCTTCTGCTTTTCCTTGTGCTTCTCCTTCTGCTTCTGCATCTTTTGCTTCTTCTGCTACTGCCTCTGCTTCTTCTGTATCTTCTGCTACTACTTCTGCTTCTCCTACTGCTTTTGCTTCTCTTTCTGCTTATACTTCACCATCTGGGTCTCCTTCCTCATTCTCCAAATACTGCTTCTATCTGCATCTCCTGCTACTCCTAAATACTTCGTGCAGCTTCATACTTCAGCGACTATTACTGCTTCTGCTTATCCATTTAGCTTCACCTAATCCTAAAACCTTCTCATTCGCCTTCTCCATCTTATTACTTCCA
>NW_012292374.1:0-2226 GCF_000151885.1 Dipodomys ordii | reverse complement strand
TCTCTCTCTCTCTCTCTCTCGTCTCTCTCTCTCTCTCTCTCTCTCTCTCTCTCTCTCTCTCCTGTCTCTGTCTCTGTCTGTCTCTTTCTCTCTTTTCTCTACTTCTCTCTCTCTCTTTTCTTTTCTTTTCTCTCTCTCTCTCTTCTCTCTCTCTCTCTCTCTCTCTCTTCTCTCTTCTATTTCTTCTGCTTCTGTTTTCCTGCTTCTTCTGCTTCTACTGCTTCTCTTTCTGCTTCTCATTCTGCTTCTGCTTCTCCTTCTACTTCTCCTATTGCTTCTGCTGCTCTTCCTTCTCCTTCTCCTACTTCTACTTCTTCTTCTGCGTCTGCTTCTTCTGCTTCTCCAGCTTCTCCTTCTGCATCTTCTTCTGCTTCTTCTTCTTCTGCTTCTCCTTCTGCTTCTTCTGCTTCTCCTTCTGCATCTCCTTCTGCTTCTGCTTCTGTTTTTCCTTCTCCTTCTCGTTCTTCTTCTTTTCCTTCTGCTTCTGCTGCAACTGCTTCTGCTTCTGCTTCTTCTGTTTCTTCTGCTTCTCCTGCTGCTTTTGATTCTCTTTCCGCTTCTGCTTCTTCTTCAGCTTCTCATTCTGCTTCTCCAGATTCTGCTTCTTCTGCTTCTGCTGCTTCTCATTCTGCTTCAGGTTCTGCTTCTGCTTCTTCGGATTCTTATGCTTCTGCTTCTCCTGCTGCTGCTTCTTCTGCTTCCCCTCCTTCTCTTTCTGCTTCTCCTTCTGCTTCTGCTTCTTGTCCTTCTCCTGTTTCTTCTGCTTCTGCTTCTCTTGTTTCTGCATCTCCTGCTTCTGCTTCTGCTGCTCTTTCTGCTTCTTCTTCTGCTTCTCTTTCTGCTTCTCCTTCTGTTTCTCCTTCTCCTTCTCCTTCTCGTTCTTCTACTTTTACTTCTGCTTCTCCTTCTGCTTCCTCATCTTCTGCTTTTTCTGCTACTGCCTCTGCTTCTTCTGTTTCTTCTGCTTCTCCTTCTGCTTTTGCTTCTCTTTCTGCTTCTGCTTCTCCTTCTGCTTCTCCAGATTCTGCTTCTTCTGCTTCTCCTCCTTCTCCTTCTGCTTCAGTTTCTGCTTCTGCTTCTTCGGCTTCTTCTGCTTCTGCTTCTCCTGCTGCTGCTTCTTCTGCTTCTCCTGCGTCTCTTTCTGCTTTTCTTTCTGTTTCTGCTTCTTCTTCTGCTTCTGTTTCTTCTCCTTCTGTTTCTTCTGCTTCTGATTCTCCTGCTTCTCGTTCTGCTTCTCTTTCTGCTTCTCTTTCTGCTTTTCCTTCTCCTTCTTCTGCTTCTCCTTCTGCTTCTGCTTCAATTTCTCCTTCTGCTTCTCATTCTGCTTCTGCGTCTTCTGTTTCTTCTGCTTCTCCTGCTTCTGCTTCTCCTGCTTCTCCTACTTCTCGTGCTGCTTTTCCTTCTGCGTCTCTTTCTGCTTCTGCTTATCCTTTTGATTCTCCTACTCTTAATCCTTCTCTCTCGCCTTCTCCGTCTTCTTCTTCTGCTTCTCCTGCTGCTTCTGCTTCTGCTTATTCTACTATTACTGTTTCTTCTGCTTCTGCTTCAGATTGTGCTTCTTCTGTTTCTCCTTCTGCTTCAGATTATGATTCTGCTTCTTCGGCTTCGCGTGTTTCTTCTGCTTCTGCTTCTCCTGCTTCTTCTGCTTCTCCTGCTTCTCTTTCTGCTTCTCCTTCTTCTTCTGCTTCTCCTTCTGCTTCTGCTTCTGCTCTTCTCCTTCTTGTTTTTATTTTGCTTCTGTTTTTTCTGCTTCTTCTTCTTCTGTTTCTTCTGATGCTACTTCTGCTTCTCCTTCTTCTCCTTCTCTTTCTGTTTCTACTTCTGCTTCTTCTGATTCTCCTGCTTCTCCTTCTTATTCTCCTTCTGTTTCTGCTTCTCTTTCTGCTTCTGCTTCTCCTTCTGCTGCTCCTTCTCCTTCTTCTGCTTCTCCCACTGCTTCTTCTTCTGCTTATTTTGGTTATTCTTTTTCTTCTGCTTCTGCTTCTCCAGATTCTGCTTCTTCTGCTTCTACTGCTTCTCCTTCTGCATCTCCTTCTGCTTGTGCTTTTCCTTCTGCTTCTTCTTCTGCTTCTGCTTCTCCTTCTCCTTCTTCTGCTTCTCCGTCTGCTTCTGCTTCTTCTTCTTTTCCTGCTTCTCCTTCTGCTTCTCCTTCTGCTTCTCCTTCTGTTTCTCCTTCTCGTTCTTCTGCTATTCCTTCTGCTTCTCTTTCTGCTGCTGCATCTTTGA
>NW_012292373.1:0-7772 GCF_000151885.1 Dipodomys ordii | reverse complement strand
AAAGCGGGAGTCAGCGGGGGTCACAGCGAGGTCACAGCAGGACACAGCGGCCACAAAGAGGGGACTCAGCGGTGGACACAGCGGGGGACAAAGAGGGACACCACGGGACACAGTGTGACACAGTGGGACACAGCAGGACACTGCGGGGACACAGCAGGACAAAGCGGGGGACACAGCGGGACACAGTGGGCACACAGCGGGGACACAGCGGGACACAGCGGGGACAGAGCGGGACACAGTCGGACACAGCGGGACACAGCGGGGGACACAGCGGGAGACAAAGAGGGACACCACAGAACACAGCGGGACACAGCAGGAAACAGCAGTGACATTGCGGGGACACAGTGGGACACAGCGGGGGACACAGCGGGACACAGAGTGGGACAGAGCGGGACACAGTGGGGGACACAGCTGGACACAGCAGGGGAAACAGTGGGGGACACAGCAGGACACAGCGTGACACAGCGAGGACACAGCGGGACAGAGCGGGACACTGCAGGGCACAGCGGGGGACACAGCGGGACACAGCGGGGGACAAAGCGAGGACACAGCGGACCACAGAGTGGGACACAGTGAGGACACAGCGGGACACAGCGGGACACAGCCGGGTCCCAGCAGTGGACACAGCGGGACACAGCGGGGGACACATGGAGGACTCAGCGGGACAAAGCGGGGACACAGCGGCGACTCACCGGGGGACACAGCGGGGGACAAAGCGGGACACCACAGAACACAGTGGGAAACAGCGGTACACAGCGGGGAAACTGCGGGGACACAGGGGGACAAAGCGTGGGACACATAGGGACACAGCGGGACACAGTGGGACACAGCGAGGACACAGCGGGACACAGCGGGACACTGCAGGGCACAGCGGGGGACACAGCGGGACACAGCGGGGGACACAGGGAGGACACAGCGGAACACAGCATGGGACAAAGCGAGGACACAGCGGGAAACAGCGAGACACAGCGGGACACAGCGGGACCCAGCGGGGACCCAGCGGGGACCCAGCAGTGGACACAGCGGGACACAGCGGGGGACAAAGCGGGACACTACGGAACACAGCAGGACACAGCGTGAAACAGCGGTGAACCTGCGGGGACACAGCGGGACACAGCGGGGGACCCAAAGGGACCCAGCGGGACAAAGTGGGGGTCACAGCGAGGGACACAGCGGGGGACACAGCAGGACACAGTGGGGAACACAGAGAGAGACAGAGCAGGACCCAGCGGGACACAGCATAGATACAGCAGAAACACAGCGGGACACAGCGGGGTACACAGCTGTTGACACAACGGGACACAGTGGGGGACACAGCGGGACACAGCGGGACACAGCGGGGCACAGCAGGGAAAAAATGGGAGACACAGTGGGGAACAGAGCAGGACACAGCGGGGGACACAGAGAGGACACAGTGGGGACACAGCGAGACTCAGCCGGGGACACAGCGGGGGACAAAGCGGGACACCACGGGACACAGTGGGACACAGCAGGACACAACGTGGTCACTGCGGGACACAGTGGGGGACAAAGCGGGACACAGCGGGACACAGGGGGGACGCAGCGGGACACAGCGGGACACAGAGGGGGACACAGCGGGACACAGAGGGGGACATAGCGAGGACACAGCGGGACACAGCGGGACACAGCGGGGGACACAGCGAGGACACAGCGGGGACACAGCGGGACACAGAGGGGGACACAGAGAGACACGGCGGGGACAAAGCTGGACACAGCGGGGTACACAGAGGGACACAGCGCGGGACACAGCGGTGAACACAGCGAGGACACAGTGGGACCCAGCGGGACACAGCGTCGATACAGCGGGCACACAGCGTTACACAGCGTGGTAATCAGCTGTGGACACAACGGGACACAGTGGGGGCACAGCCGGACACAGCGGGACACAGTGGGACACAGCGGGGACAAAGCGTGAGACACAGCGAGGGACAGAGCGAGAGACAGTGGGGGACACAGACTCAGCGGGGGACACAACAGTACACAGCGGGACACAGCGGGGACACAGCAGAGACACAGCGGGGGACACAGCGGGACACAGCGGGGGACACAGGGATGACACAGCGGTACCCAGCGGGACCCAGCGTCGATACAGCAGGGACACGCGGAACACAGTGGGGTACACAGCTGGGGACACAGCGAGGACACAGCGGGACACAGTGGGACACAGCGGGGACACTGCGGGAACATAGCAGGACAAAGCAGGGTACACAGCGGGACACAGCTGGGGACACAGCGGGGACACAGCGGGACACAGCGGAACACAGCGGGAGACAAAGCGGGAGACAGCAGGGGACACAGCGAGGACACAGGGGGACACAGCGGCGACACAGAGGGGACTCAGCGGGGGACACAACATGGGACAAAGTGGGACACCACGGGACACAGTGTTACACAGCGGGACACAGCGGGACACTGCGGGGCACAGCGGGGGACACAGCGGGACACAGTGGGGGACCTAGCGGGACACAGCGGGAAACAGCGGGACACTGCGGGGCACAGCGGGGGATACAGCGGTACACAGCGGGGGACACAGGGAGGACACAGCTTAACACAGCATGGGACAAAGCGAGGACACAGCGGGACACAGCGAGACACAGCGGGACACAGCAGGGACCCAGCAGTGGACACAGCGGGACACAGCGGGGGACAAAGCGGGACACCACGGAACACAGCAGGACACAGCGTGAAACAGCGGTGAACCTGCGGGGACACAGCGGGACATAGCGGGGGACACAGCGGGACACAGCAGGGACACAGCGGGGACACAGCGGGACACAGCAGGTCACAGCGGGGGACACAGCGGGACACAGCGGGACACAGCGGGGGACACAGCAGGGACACAGTGGGACACAGTATGACACAGCGTGGGACAAAGCTGGAGACAGCAGAGGACACAGCGAGGACACAGCTGGACACAGCGGGGACACAGAGGGGACTCAGCAGGGGACATAGTGGGAAAAAAGCGGGACACCACGGTACACAGTAGGACACAGCAGGACACAGCGGGGACACTGCAGGACACAGCCTGGGGACACAGCGGTGGACAGCGGGGGACAGAGAAGGGACACAGCGGGACACAGAGGGGACACAGCTGGACACAGAAGGGTACACAGCGGGACACAGCGGACACACAGCGGCGACAGACCTGGACACAGAGGGACACAGAAGGTACAGAGCGTGACACAGCTGGGCACTGAGGGAGACAGAGCAAGTACACAGCCGGACACAGCGAAACACAGCATGACACAGTGGGGACACAGCAGGGGACACAGCGGGACACAGTGGGGGACACAGCGTGACACAGCGGGGTACACAGCAGGGACAAAGCGGGACACAGCGGGGGACACAGTGAGGACACAGCAGGACACAGCGGTGACAAAGCGGGACACAGCGGGGGACACAGCGAGGACACAGCGGGACACAGCGGTGACACAGCGAGAGACACAGCGGGGGCCACAGCGGGACACAGCGGGGAACAAAGAGAGGACAAAGCGGGACACAGCGGGACACAGCGTCGATAGAGCGGGGACAGAGCAGGACACAGCGGTGACACAGCGGGACTCAGCGGGGGACACTGCGGGACCCAGCAGGACCCAGCGGGGACACAGCAAGGACACAGCGGGGGACACAGTGGGACACAGCGGGGGACACAGCGAGGGACACAGCGGGGGACACAGCGGGACACAGTGGGGAACACAGAGAGGACACAGAGGACCCAGCGGGACACAGCAGAACACAGCGTGGGAAACAGCGAGGACACAGCAGGACACAGCGAGACACAGCGGGACACAGTGGGGACACAGCAGTAGACACAGCGAGACACAGCGGGGGACACAGCGGGACACAGCGGGGAACACAGCGAGGACACAGCGGGGACACAGCGGGGACACTGCGGGAACATAGTGGGACACAGCGGGGCACACAGCGGGACACAGCGGGATAAAGCTTGGGACACAGCGGCAACACAGCAGGACACAGCGGGGGACACAGCGAGGACACAGCGGGACACAGCGGGACACAGCGTGGGACAAAGCGGGAGACAGCAGGGGACACAGCGAGGACACAGCAGGACACAGCGTCGACACATAGAGGACTCAGCGGGGGACACAGTGGGTGACAAAGCCGGACACAGCGGGACACTGCGGGGCACAGCGTGGGACACAGCAGGACACAGCGGGGGACCCAGCGGGACACAGCGGGACACAGCGGGACACTGCGGGGCACAGCGGGGGACACAGCGGGACACAGCAGGGGACACAGGGAGGACACAGCTTAACACAGCATGGGACAAAGCAAGGACACAGCGGGACACAGCGAGACACAGCGGGACACAGCGGGGACCCAGCAGTGGACACAGCGGGACACAGCGGGGGACAAAGCAGGACACCACGGAACACAGCAGGACACAGCGTGAAACAGCGGTGAACCTGCGGGGACACAGCGGAGGATACAGCGGGAACAAGCAGGACACAGCGGGGGACACAGCGGGACACAGCGGGGACACAACGGGACACAGCATGTCTCAGCGGGGGACACAGCGGGACACAGCGGGACACAGCGGGGGACACAGCAGGGATACAGTGGGACACAGTAGGACACAGCGTGGGACAAAAGCGGGAGACAGCAGAGGACACAGCGAGGACACAGCTGGACACAGCGGAGACACAGAGGGGACTCAGCAGGGGACATAGAGGGGAAAAAGCGGGACCCCACGGGACACAGTAGGACACAGCGGGACACAGCGGGGACACTGCGGGACCCAGCCGGGGGACACAGCGGTGGACAGCGGGGGACAGAGAAGGGACACAGCGGGACACAGAGGGGACACAGCTGGACACAGAAGGGTACACAGCGGGGCACAGCGGACACACAACGGGGACAGAGCTGGACACAGAGGGACACAGATGGTACAGAGCGTGACACAGCGGGGCACAGCGGGACACAGCAGGGGACTCAGCGGGACACAGCGGGGGACACAGGGAGGACACAGCTGGACACTGAATGAGACAGAGCGAGGACACAGCCGGACACAGCGAAACACAGCGTGACACAGTGGGGACACAGCAGGGGACACAGCAGGACACAGCCGGGGACACAGAGCAACACAGAGGGGTACACAGCAAGGACAAAGCGGGACACAGCGGGGGACACAGCGAGGACACAGCGGAACACTGCGGTGACACAGCGGGACACAGCTGGGGACACTGCGGGACACAGCGGGACACAGCGGGGACACAGCAAGGACACAGCGGGGGACACAGCGGGACACAGCCGGACACAGCTGGGGACACAGCGGGACACAGAGAGAGACACAGTGGGGGACACAGCGGAACACAGCGGGGAACAAAGAGAGGACACAGCGGGGCCCAGCGGGACACAGCGTCGATAGAGCGGGGACACAGCGGGACACAACGGTGACACAACGGGACTCAGCTGGGGACACTGCGGGACCCAGCGGGACACAGTGGGGACACAGCAAGGACACAGCGGGGGACACAGCGGGACGCAGTGGGACACAGCGGGGACAAAGCGTGAGACACAGCAGGGGACAGAGCTTGAGACAGCGGGGGACACAGCGGGGACACAGCGAGGACACAGCGGGACAGAGCGGGACACTGCAGGGCACAGCGGGGGACACAGCGGGACACAGCGGGGGACACAGCGGGAGACAGCGGGGGACACAGCGAGGACACAGCGGGACACTGCGCTGACTCTGCGGGGACACAGCGGGGGATACAGCGGGGGACACAGCCGGACACAGCGGGACACAGCGGGGGACACAGCGAGTGACACAGCGGGGGACACAGCGAGTGACACAGCTTGGGACACAGCGTTATACAGTGGGGAACACAGAGAGAGACACAGCAGGACCCAGCGAGACACAGAGTCGATACAGCAGGGACACAGCGGGGTACACAGCTGTTGACACAATGGGACACAGTGGGGGACACAGCGGGACACAGCGGGACACAGCGGGGCACAGCAGGGACAAAACGGGAGACACAGTGGGGAACAGAGCAGGACACAGCGGGAGACACAGAAAGGACACAGTGGGGACACAGCGAGACTCAGCCGGGGACACAACGGGGGACAAAGCGGGACTCCTCGGGACACAGTGTGACACAGTGGGACACAGCGGGACACAGCGGGGTCACTGCGGGACACAGTGGGGGACAAATCGGGACACAGCGGGACACAGCGGGGACGCAGCGGGACACAGCGGGACACGGCGGGGGACACAGCGGGACACAGAGGGGGACACAGCGAAGACACAGCGGGACACAGAGGAACACAGCGGGGGACAGAGCGAGGACACAGTGGGGGACAAAGTGGGGGAAACAGCTGGACAAAGCGGGGAACACAGCGAGTACACATCGGGACCCAGCGGGACACAGCGTCGGTAAAGCGGAGACACAGCGTTACACAGCATGGTACAAAGCTGTGGACACAACGGGACACAGTGGGGGCACAGCGGGACACAGCGGGACGCACTGGGACACAGCGGGACACATTGGGACACAGCGGGGACAGAGCAGGACACAGTCGGGCACAGCAGGACACAGCGGGGGACACAGCGGGAGACAAAGAGGGACACCACGGAACACAGCGGGACACAGCAGGAAACAGCAGTGACACTGCGGGGACACAGTGGGACACAGCGGGGGACACAGCGGGACACAGAGGGGGACAGAGCGGGACACAGTGGGGGACACAGCCGGACACAGCAGGGGAAACAGTGGGGGACAGAGTGGGACACAGCGGGACAGAGCGAGGACACAGCGGGACAGAGCGGGACACTGCAGGGCACAGCGGGGGACACAGCGGGACACAGCGGGGGACACAGCGAGGACAAAACCGAACACAGAGTGGGACACAGTGAGGACACAGCGGGACACAGCCGGGTCCCAGCAGTGGACACAGCGGGACACAGCGGGACACAGCGGGGGACACATCGGGACACAGCAGGGGACACATGGAGGACTCAGCGGGACAAAGCGGGGACACAGCGGCGACTCACCGGGGGACACAGCCGGGGACAAAGCGGGACACCACAGAACACAGTGGGAAACAGCGGGACACAGTGGGGAAACTGCGGGGACACAGGGAGACAAAGCGTGGGACACATAGGGACACAGCGTGGGACACAGTGGGGGACACAGCGGGACACAGCGGGGAACACAGCGAAGACACAGCGGGACCCAGCGGTAAACAGCGTCGATACAGCGGGGACACAACGTTACACAGCGTGGTACACAGCTGTGAACACAACGGGACACAGTGGGGGCACAGCGGGACACAGCGGGACACAGTGGGACACAGCGGGGACAAAGCTTGAGACACAGCGGAGTACAGAGCGGGAGACAGCAGGGGACACAGCGAGGACACAGCGGGACACAGCGCTGACACTGCGGGGGACACAGCCGGACACAGCGGGACACAGCAGGGGACACAGGGGGGAAACAGCGGGACCCAGCGCGGGACACAGCGAGGATGCATTGGGACACAGCGGGCACACAGCGGGACTCAGCGGGGGACACAGCAGTACACAGCGGGACACAGCGGGACACAGCGGGGGACACAGAGGGGCAAACAGCGGGACACAGCGGGGAACACAGTGAGGACACAGTGGGACCAAGTGGGACACAGCGTCGATACAGCAGGGACACAGCGGGGTACACAGCTGGGTATACAACGGGACACAGCGGGGGACACAGCGAGGACACAGCAGAACACAGCGTGGGAAACAACGA
>NW_012292372.1:0-5130 GCF_000151885.1 Dipodomys ordii | reverse complement strand
AGAAGAGCAGAAGCAGAAGGAGAAGCAGAAGCAAAAGTAGAAGCTGAAAGAGAAGGAGAAGAAGCAGCAGCAGGAGAAGCAGAAGAAGCAGAAGGAGAAGCACAAGGAGAAGCAGAAGCAAAAGAAGCAGCAGAAGGAGAAGCAGAAGCAGAAGAAGATGCAGAAGGAGAAGCAGAAGAAGCAGAAGCAGAAGGAGAAGTAGAAGTAGGAGAAGGAAGAGCCGCAGAAGAAGAAGAAGAAGAAGAATATGAGAAGAAGAAGAGAAGAAGAAGAAGAAGAAGAAGAAGAAGAAGAAGAAGAAGAAGAAGAAGAAGAAGAAGAAGAAGAAGGAGGAGGAGGAGGAGGAGGAGGAAAAGGAGAAGGAGAAGAAGAAGGAGAAGGAGAAGCAGTAGAAGCAGAAGAAGCAGAAGCAGGAGAAGCAGAAGCAGGAGAAGCAGAAGCAGAAGAAAAAGAATAAGCATAAGAAGCAGAATCAGAGGGAGAAGCAGAAGAAGGAGAAGCAGAAACAGAAGAAGCAGCAGAAGGAGAAGCAGAAGCAGAAGAAGATGCAGAAGGAGAAGCAGAAGAAGGAGAAGGAGAAGGCGAAAGACAAGGATTAGGAGTAGGAGAAGCAAAAGGATAAGCAGAAGCAGAAAGAGACGGAGAAGGAGAAGCAGCACGAGAAGTAGGAGAAGCAGGAGAAGCAGAAGCAGGAGAAGCAGAAGAAACAGAAGACGCAGAAGCAGAATGAGAAGCAGAAGGAGAAATTGAAGCAGAAGCAGAAGCAGAAGGAGAAGCAGAAGCAGAAGGAGAAGCAGAAGAAGGAGAAGGAGAAGCAGAAAGAGAAGCAGAATGAGAAGCATGAGAAGCAGAAGCAGGAGAAGCAGAAGCAGAAGAAACATAGGAAGGAGAAGAAGGAGAAGAGAAGGAGAAGCAGAAACAGAAGGAAAAGCAGAAAGCGATGCAGGAGAAGCAGAAGAGGCAGAAGCAGGAGAAGCAGAAGCAGAAGAAGTCAAAGAAGCAGAAGCAGAACTTGAAGCAGAAGGAGAAGCAGGAGAAGCAGAAGAAGCAGAATTTGGAGAAGCAGAAGGAGAAGCAGAAGCAGAAAGAGAAGCAAAAGCAGAAGGAGAAGCTGAAGGGGAACAGAAGAAACAGAGGCAGGAGCTGAAGGAGAAGCAGAAGAAGTAGAAGGAGAAGCAGAAAGAGAAGCAGAATGAGAAGCAGGAGAAGCAGTAGCAGGAGAAGCAGAAGCAGAAGAAACAGAAGAAGGAGAAGAAGCAGAAGCAGAAGGAGAAGCAGAAACAGAAGGAAAAGCAGAAAGCTATGCAGGAGAAGCAGAAGAGGCAGAAGCAAGAGAAGCAGAAGCAGAAGAAGCCGAAGAAGCAGAAGCAGAACCTGAAGCAGAAGGAGAAGCAGGAGAAGCAGTATCTGGAGAAGCAGAAGGAGAAGCAGAAGCAGAAAGAGAAGCAAAAGCAGAAGTAGAAGCAGAAGGAGAAGCAGAAGAAACAGAAGAAACAGAGGCAGGAGCAGAAGGAGAAGCAGAAGAAGTAGAAGGAGAAGCAGAAAGAGAAGCAGAACGAGAAGCAGGAGAAGCAGTAGCAGGAGAAGCAGAAGCAGAAGAAACAGAAGAAGAAGAAGAAGCAGAAGCAGAAGGATAAGCAGAAACAGAAGGAAAAGCAGAAAGCGATGCAGGAGAAGCAGAAGAGGAAGAAGCAGGAGAAGCAGAAGCAGAAGAAGCCGAAGAAGCAGAAGCAGAACCTGAAGCAGAAGGAGAAGCAGGAGAAGCAGAAGAAGCAGAATCTGGAGAAGCAGAAGGAGAAGCAGAAGCAGAAAGAGAAGCAAAAGCAGAAGGAGAAGCAGAAGGAGAAGCAGAAGAAACAGAAGAAACAGAGGCAGTAGCAGAAGAAGCAGAAGATACAGAAGCAGAAACAGATGGAAAAGCATAAGAACGAGAAGGAGAAGGAGAAACAGAAGGAGAAACAGAAAGAGAAGCAGAAGAAGGAGCAGGAGAAGGAAAAGCAGCAGGAGAAGCAGAAAGAGCAGCAGGAGGAGAAGCAGGAGATGCAGAAACAGGAGAAGCAGAAGCAGAAGAAACAGGAGAAGGACAAGAAGCAGAAGCAGAAGGAGAAGCAGAAACAGAAGGAGAAGCAGAAAGAGAAGGAGGGGAAGCAGAAGAAGCAGAAGCAGGAGAAACAGAAGCATAAGAATCCGAAGAAGCCGAAGCAGAACCTGAAGCAGAAGGAGAAGCAGGGGAAGCAGAAGAAGCAGAATATGGAGAAGCAGAATGAGAAGCTGAAGGAGAAGCAGAAGCGGAAAGAGAATCAAAAGCAGAAGGAGAAGCAGAAGAAACAGAAGAAGCAGTAGCAGTTGCAGCAGAAGCAGAAGGAGAAGCAGAAGGAAAAGCAGAAGAACGAGAACAAGAAGGAGAAACAGAAGCAGAAGCAGAAGGAGAATCAGAAGGAGAAGCAGAAGAAGCAGAAGGAGAAGCAGAAGGAGAAGCAGAAGCAGAAGAAGCAGCAGAAGGAGAAGCAGAAGCAGAAGAAGATGCAGAAGGAGAAGGAAGAGCAGCAGAAGCAATAAGAGAAGCAGAAGGAGAAGCAGAAGCAGAATGAGAAGCACAATGAGAAACAGAAGAAACAGAAGATGCAGGAAGAGCAGAAGCAGAAGAAAGAGAAGAAGAAGAAGAAGAAGAAGAAGAAGAAGAAGATGACAAGAAGAAGAAGAAGAAGAAGAAGATGAAGACGATGATGATGATGATGACGACGAAGCATAAGGAGAAGCATAGGGAGAAGCATAAGGAGAAGCATAAGGAGAAGCATAAGGAGAAGCAGTAGAAGCAGAAGAAGCAGAAGCAGAAGAAGCAGAAGCAGAAGAAAAAGAATAAGCAAAAAAGCAGAAGCAGAAGCACTGGGAGAAGCAGAAGCAGAAGGAGAAGGAGCAGCAGAAGGAGAAGCAGAAGCAGAAAGAGAAGCAGAAACAGAAGGACAACAAAAGGAAAAGCAGGAGAATCAGAAGAAGCAGAAGTAGAAGCAGAAAGAGAAGGAGAAGAAGGAGAAGCAGAAGTAGAATCAGAAGAAACAGAAGAAGAAGAAGCAGAAGAAACAGAAGCAAAAGAAACAGAAGAAGGAGAAGAGCAGAAGCAGAAGCAGAAGGAGAAGCAGAAGCAGAAGGAGAAGCAGAAAGAGAAGCAGGAGAAGCAGAAGAAGCAGGAGAAGCAGAAGCAGAAGAAACAGAAGAAGCCGAAGAAGCAGAAGCAGAATCTGAAGCAGAAGGAGAAACAGAAGAAGCACAATCTGAAGCAGAAGCAGAAGAAACAGAAATAGTAGAATAAACAGAAGCAGAAGCAGCAGGAGAAGCAGAAGAAGAAGAAGGAGAAGGCGAGAGAGAAGGATGAGGAGTAGGAGAAGCAAAAGGATAAGCAGAAGCAGAAAGAGACGCAGAAGGATAAGCAGCACGAGGATAAGCAGCACGAGAAGTAGGAGAAGCAGGAGAAGCAGAAGCAGGAGAAGCAGAAGAAACAGAAGACGCAGAAGCAGTAGCAGAAGAAGCAGAAGATGCAGAAGCAGAAGGAGAAGCAGAAGGAATAGCAGAAGAACAAGAAGGAGAAGGAGAAAGAGAAGGAGAAGCAGAAGGAGAAGCAGAAGGAGAAGCAGGAAAAGGAGAAGAAGCAGTAGCAGACGGAGGAGAAGCAGAAGTAGAAGAAGAAGAATAAGAACAAGCACAAGCAGAAGGAGATGGAGAAGAAGCAGGAGAAGCAGAAGAAGCAGAAACAGAAGGAATAGAAGAAGAAGAAGAAGAAGAAGAAGCAGAAGCAGAAGCAGAAAGAGAAGCAGAAGAAGCAGAAGCAGAACGAGGAGCAGGAGAAGCAGAAGTAGAAGAAACAGAAGAAGGAGAAGTAGCAGAAGGAGAAGCAGAAGGAGAAGCAGAAAGAGAAGCAGAAACAGAAGGAGAAGCAGAAAGAGAAGGAGGGGAAGCAGAAGAAGCAGAAGCATAAGAATCCGAAGAACAGAAGCAGAACCTGAAGCAGGAGAAGTAGAAGAAGCAGAATCTGGAGAAGCAGAATGAGAAGCAGAAGGAGAAGCAGAAGCAGAAAGAGAATCAAAAGCAGAAGTAGAAGCAGAAGAAGCAGAAGCAGTAGTCGTTGTAGCAGAAGCAGAAGGAGAAGCAGTAGGAAAAGCAGAAGAACGAGAAGGAGAAGGAGAAGCAGAAGGAGAATCAGAAGTAGAAGCAGAAGAAGGAGAAGGAGAAGCAGAAGCAGAAGAAGCAGCAGAAGGAGAAGCAGAAGCAGAATAAGATGCAGAAGGAGAAGCAGGAGAAGCAGAAGAAGCAGAAGCAGAAGAAGAAGCAGAAGAAGGAGAAGGAGAAGGAGAAGGAAGGGCAGCAGAAGCAATAGTAGAAGCAGAAGGAGAAGCAGAAGAATGAGGAGAAGAAAGAGAAGCAGGAAAAGCACAAATGCAGAAGCAGGAGAAGCAGCAGCAGGAGAAAAAGAATAAGCAGAAGAAGCAGAAGCAGAAGCAGGGGGAGAATCAGAAGAAGGATAAGGAGAAGGAGCAGCAGAAGGAGAAGCAGAAGCAGAATGAGAAGCAGAAACAGAACGAGAACAAGAAGGAGAAGCAGGAAAATCAGAAGAAGCAGAAGTAGAAGCAGAATGAGAAGGAGAAGAAGGAGAAGCAGAAGTAGCATCAGAAGAAACAGAAGAAGAAGAAGCAGAAGAAACAGAAGCAAAAGAAACAGAAGAAGGAGAAGAGCAGAAGCAGAAGCAGGAGAAGCAGAAGCAGAAGGAGAAGCAGAAGGAGAAGCAGGAGAAGCAGAAGAAGCAGGAGAAGCAGAAGCAGAAGAAACAGGCGAAGCCGAAGAAGCAGAATCATAATCTGAAGCAGAAGGAGAAACAGAAGAAGCACAATCTGAAGCAGAAGCAGAAGAAAAGGTAAGAGTAGAATAAGCAGAAGCAGAAGCACCAGGAGAAACAGAAGAACAAGAAGGAGAAGGCGAAAGAGAAGGATTAGGAGTAGGAGAAGCAAAAGGATAAGCAGAAGCAGAAAGAGACGCAGAATGAGAAGCAGCACGAGAAGTAGGAGAAGCAGGAGAAGCAGAAGCAGGAGAAGCAGAAGATCAGAAGACGCAGAAGCAGAATGAGAAGCAGAAGGAGAA
>NW_012292371.1:0-4596 GCF_000151885.1 Dipodomys ordii | reverse complement strand
CAGTGAGGACACAGGAGGACACAAATGTTTGGACACAGCAAGGACACAGCAGGACACACCGGGGACACAGCGGGGACACAACGAGACACAGCACGGGACATCGGGGACACAGCGGGACACAGCGGGACAAAGCGGGACACAGCAGGGACACAGCAGGGACACAGCGAGTCACAGCAGGAACACAGTGGGGGACACAGCGAGGACACAGCGGGACACAGAGGGATACACAGAGAGGACACAGCTTGACACATGGGGACACAGCGGGACACAGCGGGACACAGCGGGACACAGCAGGGACACAGCAGGGAAACAGCCGGTCACAGCGGGGACACAGTGTGGGACACAGCGAGGACACAGCGGGACACAGAGGAATACACAGAGAGGACACAGCGGGACACAGCGTGGGATACAGCGGGGGACAGCGGTGACACACCTGCGGACAGCGGGGACACAGCGGGACACAGCGGGACACAGTGGGAGACACAGTGGGACACAGCGGGGGACACAGCGAGGACACAGCGGGACACAGCGGGGACACAGCGGGGGACAGTGGGGACACACATGTGGACAGCGGGGACAGAACGGGACACAGCGGTGGACATCGGGGACACAGCGGGACACAGCGGGGACACAGCAGGGGACACAGCAGGACACAGAGGGGAACAAAGGGGGCACACAGCGGGACACAGTGGGACACAGCGGGGTACAGAGTGGGACACAGCGGGGACACAGCAGGGGCACAGTGGGAAACAGCGGGACACAGCGGGGGCCAAACGGGACACACCGGGATACTGCGGGACACAGCGGGGGACACAGCAGGGGACACAGAGCCACACACAGCGGGAGAGAGTGGAACACAGCAGGGACAGAGCCGGGACACAGCGGGGGACCAAGCCAGGACACAGCGTGACACATGGGGACACAGAGGGGGACCCAGCGAGGACACAGCGGGACACAAATGGGGACACAGAGGGACATAGCAGTTACAAAGCGAGGACACACCAGGGACACAGAGGGACACAGCGGGGACACAGCGGGGACACAGCGGGGGACACAGTGGGGGACACAGCGGTAAACAGCAGGGGACACAGCGGGACTCAGCGGGGGACACAGCAAAGAACACAGCGGGACACAGCGGGGGACACAGGGGAACACAGCGGGACACAGCCGGACACAGCTGGGGACACAGCGGGTGACACAGTGGGGGAAACAGCGGGAAACAGCGGGGGACACAGCAGGACACAACGAGGGACACAGCGGGGACACAGCAGGACACAGCGGGGTACACAGAGGCAGACACAGCGGTACACATCGGGACACAGCGGGGACACAGCGGGGACACAGCCGGACACAGCGGGCCACAGCGGGGACATAGAAGGACACAGCGGGAAACAGCGGGGGACACACCGGGGGAGAGCAGGCACACAGCGGGACACAGCGGGACACAGCGGGACACAGCGGGGAACACAGCGGGACACACAGCGGGACACAGCGGGACACAGCGGGGGACACAGCATGGACACAGCGGGTCACAGCGGGGAAATAGTGGGGGACACAGCGAGGGACACAGCAGGATACAGAAGGACACAGCGAGGACACAGCAGGACACAGCGGGGGACACCGTGGGACACAGCGGGAACACAGAGGGACTCAGCAGTTACACAGCGAGGACACACCAGGGACACAGCGGGACACAGCAAAGACACAGCAGGGACACAGTGAGACCCATCGAGGACACAGCGGGACACAGCGGGGGATAAAGCGGGGGACAGCGGTGAGACACCGGCGGACAGCGGGGACACAGTGGGACACAGCGGGACAAAGTGGGGGACACAGCGGGACACAGTGGGGGACACAGCGGGGGACACAGTGGGACACAGCGGGGGACACAGCGAGGACACTGTGGGACACAGCGGGGGACACAGCGGCGGACAGCGGGGACACAGTGGGACACAGCGGGACACAGTGGGGGACACAGCGGGGCCACAGTGGGACACAGCGGGGGACACAGCGAGGACACTGTGGGACACAGCGGCGGACAGCGGGGACACATATGCGGACAGCGGGGACACAACGGGACACAGCGGGCGACATCGGGGACAGAGCCGGACACAGCGGGACACAGCGGGACACAGCGGGGACACAGCAGGGACACAGCGGGTCACAGCCAGGACACAGTGGGGGACACAGCGAGGACACAGCAGGACACAGAGGGATACACAGAGAGGACACAGCGTTACACATGGGGACAAAGAGGGACACAGCGGGTGACCCAGCGAGGACACAGATGGACACAAATGGGGACACAGAAAGGACACACGGGACACATCGGGAAAGAGCGGGACACAACCGGGGACAAAGCGGGACACAGCAGGGGACACAGCGGGACACAGATGGACACAGCGGGGAACACAGCGGGACAAACAGCGGGACACAGCGGGACACAGCGGGGGACACAGCATGGACACAGCGGGTCACAGCGGGGAAATAGTGGGGCACACAGCGGGGGACACAGCGGGATACAGAAGGACACAGCGAGGACACAGCGGGACACAGGAGGACACAGCGGGGACACAGCGGGGACACAGCGGTTTCACAGCGAGGACACACCAGGGACACAGCGGGACACAGCCGGTGACACAGCGGGACACAGTGAGACACAGCGAGGACACAGAAGGACACAGCGTGGGATACAGCTGGGAACAAGGGTGACACACCGGTGGACAGCGGGGACACAGCGGGACACAGCGGGACACAGTGGGGGACAGAGCGGGGGACACAGCGGGACACAGCGGGGGACACAGCGAGGACACAGTGGAACATAGCGGGGACACAACGGGGGACAGCGGGGACACACATGCGGACAGCGGGGACACAACGGGACACAGCGGTGGACATCGGGGACACAGCGGGACACAGCGGGACACAGTGGGACACAGCGGGGACACAGCAGGGACACAGCGGTTCACAGCCTGGACACAGTGGGGGACACAGCGAGGACACAGCGGGAGACAAATGGGGACACATCAAGGACACAGCGGAACACAGCGGGAAAGAGCGGTACACAGCCGGGTACACAGCCGGGGACACAGCGGGACACAGCAGGGGACACAATGGGGACACAGCGGGACACAGTGGGGACAGAGCGGGACACAGCAGGACACATCAAGGGACACAGGAGGACACTGCAGGGTACACAGCGGGACACAGCGGGACACAGTAGGACACAGCGGGGACACAGCAGGGGACACAGCGGGAAAGAGCGTGACACAGCGGGGGACACAGCCGGAGACACAGCGGGACACCGCAAGGGACACAGCGGGGACACAGCGGGGACACAGAGGGACATAGCAGTTACACAGCGAGGACACACCAGGGACACAGCGGGACACAGCAGGGACACAGCCGGGACCCAGCGGGACACAGTGGGGACACAGCGGGACACAGCAGGACACATCAAGGGACACAGGAGGACACTGCAGGGTACACAGCGGGACACAGCGGGACACAGTTGGACACAGCGGGGACACAGCGGGGACACAGAGGGACATAGCAGTTACACAGCGAGGACACACCAGGGACACAGCGGGGGCACAGCCGGGACCCAGCGGGACCCAGGGGAGACACAGCGGGGACACAGCGGGGACACAGCGGGACAAAGCGGGGGACACAGAGGCGGACACAGCAGGACACAGCGGGACACAGAGGGACAGAGCGGGACACAGCGAGAACACAACGGGACACAGCGGGACACAGCAGGGGACACAGAAGGGGACACAGCGGGACACAGCGGGGCACACAGCGGGACACAACGGGACACAGAATGGACAAAGCAGGGGACAAAGCGGGGACACAGCGGGACAAAATGGGACACAGCTGGACACAGCGGGGACACAGCAGGGGACACAGCGGGGGACAGCGGGGACACAGACGGACACAGCAGGACAAATCGGGAAACAGCGGGGACACAGCAAGGACAAGTGGGACACAGCAAATGACAGCGTGACAAAACGGGACACAGCGGGACACAGAGTGGGATACAGCGGGGGACAGCGGGGACACCCCTGGGGACAGCAGGGACACAGCGGGACACAGCGGGGGACACAGTGAGGACACAGCGGGACACAGCGGGGACACACTGGGGACACAGCGGGACACACCGGGTATAGAGCGGGGACACAACGGGACACAGCGGGGGACATCGTGGACACAGCGGGACACAGCGGGACACAGCAGGGACACATCAGGGACACTTCGAGGACACATCGGGACTCATAGGGATACACAGAGAGGACACAGCGTGACACATGGGGACACAGGGGGACACAGCGTGGGACACAGAGAGGACACATCTGGACACATAGCGGGACACCGCGTTACATAACGGGGACATAGTGGGACACAGCGGGGATACAGCAGGGGACTCTTCTTGACTTTTTAGGTGATCTAAGGGTGCACACAGCGGGACTCAGTGGGACACAGTGGGGGTACACAGCCGGACATAGTGGGGACTCAGTAAGGGCACAGTGGGGATACAGCGGGGACACAGCATGGGCTAAACGGGCCTCACCGGTATACTGCGGGACACATCGGGGG
>NW_012292370.1:0-2889 GCF_000151885.1 Dipodomys ordii | reverse complement strand
GAGAGAGAAGAAGAAGAAGAAGAACGAATGAAGAAGAAGAAGAAGAAGAAGCAGAAGCAGAAGCAGAAGAAGAAGAAGAAGAAGAAGAAGAAGAAGAAGAAGAAGAAGAAGAAGAAAAAGAAAAAGAAGAAGAAGAAGGAGAAGCATAAGGAGAAGCAGAAGAAGCAGGAGAAGCAGAAGCAGGAGAAGCAGAAGATAAAGAATAAGCAAAAGAAGCAGAAGCAGAAGCAGTGGGGGAAGCAGAAGAAGGAGAAGGAGAAGGAGCAGCAGAAGGAGAAGCAGAAGCAGAAAGAGAATCAGAAACAGAAGGAGAACAAGAAGGAGAAGCAGGAGAATCAGAAGAAGCAGAAGTAGAAGCAGAAAGAGAAGGAGAAGAAGGAGAAGCAGAAGTAGAATCAGAAGAAACAGAAGAAGAAGAAGCAGAAGAAACAGAAGCAAAAGAAACAGAAGAAGGAGAAGAGCAGAAGCAGAAGCAGAAGGAGAAGCAGAAGCAGAAGGAGAAGCAGAAAGAGAAGCAGGAGAAGCAGAAGAAGCAGGAGAAGCAGAAGCAGAAGAAACAGGAGAAGCCGAAGAAGCAGAAGCAGAATCTGAAGCAGAAGGAGAAACAGAAGAAGCACAAACTGAAGCAGAAGCAGAAGAAACAGAAATAGTAGAATAAGCAGAAGCAGAAGCACCAGGAGAAGCAGAAGAAGAAGAAGAAGAAGAAGAACGAGAAGCGAAAGACAAGGATTAGGAGTAGGAGAAGCAAAAGGATAAGCAGAAGCAGAAAGAGACGCAGAAGGAGAAGCAGCACGAGAAGTAGGAGAAGCAGGAGAAGCAGAAGAAACAGAAGACGCATAAGCAGAATGAGAATCAGAAGGAGAAATTGAAGCAGAAGCAGAAGGAGAAGCAGAAGCAGAAGTAGAGGCAGAAGAAGGAGAAGGAGAAGCAGAAAGAGAAGCACAACGAGAAGCAGGAGAAGCAGAAACAGAAAAAACAGAAGAAGGAGAAGAAGCAGAAGCAGAAGGAGAAGCAGAAACAGAAGGAAAAGCAGAAAGAGAAGCAGGAGAAGCAGAAGAAGCAGCAGCAGGAGAAGCAGAAGCAGAAGAAGCCGAAGAAGCAGAAGCAGAACCTGAAGCAGAAGGAGAAGCAGTAGAAGCAGAAGAAGCAGAATCTGGAGAAGCAGAAGGAGAAGCAGAAGGAAAAGCAGAAGAACGTGAAGGAGAAGGAGAAACAGAAGGAGAAGCAGAAAGAGAAGCAGAAGAAGGAGCAGGAGAAGGAAAAGCAGCCGCAGAAGCAGAAAGAGCAGCAGAAGGAGAAGCAGGAGATGCAGAAACAGGAGAAGCAGAAGCAGAAGAAACAGGAGAAGGACAAGAAGCAGAAGCAGAAGGAGAAACAGAAACAGAAGGAGAAGCAGAAAGAGAAGGTGGGGAAGCAGAAGAAGCAGAAGCAGGAGAAGCAGAAGCATAAGAATCCGAAGAAGCAGAAGCAGAACCTGAAGCAGAAGGAGAAGCAGGAGAAGCAGAAGAAGCAGAATCTGGAGAAGCAGAATGAGTAGCTGAAGGAGAAGCAGAAGCAGAAAGAGAATCAAAAGCAGAAGGAGAAGCAGAAGAAACAGAAGAATAGAAGCAGTAGCCGTTGTAGCAGAAGCAGAAGGAAAAGCAGAAGGAAAAGCAGAAGAACAAGAAGGAGAAGGAGAAACAGAAGGAGAAGCAGAAGGAGAAGCAGAAAGAGAAGCAGGTAAAGCAGAAGAAGAAGCAGAAGGACAATCAGAAGGAGAAGCAGAAGAAGGAGAAGGAGAATCAGAAGCAGAAGAAGATGCAGAAGGAGAAACAGAAGAAGCAGAAACAGAAGGAGAAGCAGGAAAAGCAGAAGAAGCAGAAGCAAAAGGTGAAGCAAAAGAAGGAGAAGGAGAAGCAGAGGCAGAAGAAGCATAAGGACAAGCACAAGCAGAAGGAGATGCAGAAGGAGAAGCAGGAGAAGCAGAAGAAGCAGAAGCTGAAAGAGAAGCAGAAGTAGGAGAAGGAGAAGGAGGAGAAGCAGAAGGAGAAGCAGAAGCAGAAGGAGAAGCAGAAAGAGAAGCAGGAGGAGGTCAAGAGGCAGAAGCAGGAGAAGCCGAAAGAGAAGAAGCAGAAACAGAAGCAGAAGGAGAAGCAGAAGCAGAAGGAGAAGCAGCAGAAGAAGTAGAACCAGAAATTCAGGCACGAGAAACAGAAGAAGCAGAAGCAGAAGTAGAAGCAAAAAGAGAAGCAGAAGGAGAAGTAGAAAAAGCAGCAAAAGAAGCAGAAAAACAAGCAGGAGAAGCAGAAGCAGAAAGAGAAGTAGAAGCAGAAGAAGAAGCAGTAGAAGCATAAGAAGCAGAAGCAGGAGAAGCAGAACCAGAAGAAAAAGAAGAAGCATAAGAAGCAGAAGAAGAGGGAGAAACAGAAGAAGGAGAAGGAGCAGCAGAAGGTGAAGCAGAAGGAAATGCAGAAGCAGAAAGAGAAGCAGAAATAGAAGAAGAAGAAGGAGAAGTTGGAGAATCAGAAGAAGCAGAAGCAGAAAGAGAAGCAGAAGAAGGAGAAGGAGAAGCAGAAGGAGAAGGACAAGCAGGAGAAGCAGAAGAAGCAGAAGCGGGAGAAGCAGAAGAAGAAGAAGAAGAAACAGAAGAAGGAGAAGGAGCAGAAGGAGAAGCAGAAGCAGAAGGAGAAGCAGAAAGAGAAGCAGAAGAAGCAGTAGCAGGTGAAGCAGATGCAGAAGAAACAGAAGAAGCCGAAGAATCTGATGGAGAACCTGAAGCAGAAGGAGATGTAGATGCAGCATAAGCTGGATAAGCTTATGTAGAAGATACGGATTTTGCATATGAAGCAGAAGCAGAACGAGAAGCAGAAGAGATGGAGAAAGAGATGGATTAGGAGGAGGAGGAGCAGA
>NW_012292369.1:0-7775 GCF_000151885.1 Dipodomys ordii | reverse complement strand
GAACGAGAAGCAGGAGAAGCAGAAGCAGGGAAGCATAAGCTGTTTGTGAGAAGCAGAAGGAAAAGCAGAAGAACGAGAAGGAGAAGGAGAAACAGAAGGAGAAGCAGAAAGAGAAGCAGAAGAAGGAGCAGGAGAAGGAAAAGCAGCAGGAGAAGCAGAAAGAGCAGCAGAATGAGAAGAAGGAGATGCAGAAACAGGAGAAGCAGAAGCAGAAGCAGAAGGAACAGGAGAAGGACAAGAACAAGAAGCAGAAAGAGAAGCAGAAACAGAAGGAGAAGCAGAAAGAGAAAGAGAGGAAGCAGAAGAAGCAGAAGCAGGAGAAGCAGAAGCATAAGAATCCGAAGAAGCAGAAGCAGAACCTGAAGCAGAAGGAGAAGCTGGAGAAGCAGAAGAAGAAGAATCTGGAGAAGCAGAATGAGAAGCAGAAGGAGAAGCAGAAGCAGAAAGAGAATGAAAAGCAGAAGGAGAAGCAGAAGAAACAGAAGAAGTAGAAGCAGTAGCAGTTGTAGCAGAAGCAGAACGAGAAGCAGAAGGAAAAGCAGAAGAACAAGAAGGAGAAGGAGAAACAGAAGGAGAAGCAGAAGGAGAAGCAGAAAGAGAAGCAGGTAAAGCAGATGAAGAAGAAGCAGAAGGAGAATCAGAAGGAGAAGCAGAAGAAGGAGAAAGAGAAGCAGAAGAAGATGCAGAAGGAGAAGCAGAAGAAGCAGAAGCAGAAGGAGAAGAAGGAAAAGCAGAAGAAGCAGAAACAAAAGGAGAAGCAAAAGAAGGAGAAGGAGAAGCAGAAGCAGAAGAAGAAGCATAAGGACAAGCACAAGCAGAAGGAGATGCAAAAGGAGAAGCAGGAGAAACAGAAGAAGCAGAAGCTGAAGGAGAAGCAGAAGTAGGAGAAGGAGAAGGAGGAGAAGCAGAAGCAGAAGGAGAAGCAGAAGCGGAATGAGAAGCAGAAAGAGAAGCAGGAGAAGCACAAGAAGCAGAAGAAGGAGAAGCCGAAAGAGAAGAAGCAGAAGAAGCAGAAACAGAAGCAGAAGCAGAAGGAGAAGCAGCAGAAGAAGTAGAACCAGAAATTCAGGCAGGAGAAACAGAAGAAGCAGAGCAGAAGCAGAAGGAGAAGCAAAAAGAGAAGCAGAAGAAGAATTAGAAGAACCAGCAGAAGGAGAAGCAGAAGAAGAAGCAGAAATACAAGCAGGAGAAGCAGAAGCATAAAGAGAAGTAGAAGCAGAAGAAGAAGAAGAAGAAGAAGAAGAAGAAGAAGAAGAAGAAGAAGAAGAAGAAGAAGAAGAAGAAGAAGAAGAAGAAGAAGAAGAAGCAGTAGTAGCATAAGAAGCCGAAGCAGGAGAAGCAGAACCAGAAGAAAAAGAAGAAGCATAAGAAGCAGAAGCAGAGTGAGAAACAGAAGAAGGAGAAGGAGCAGCCGAAGTTGAAGCAGAAGGAGATGCAGAAGGAGAAAGAGAAGCAGAAACAGAAGGAGAAGAAGAAGGAGAAGTTGGAGAATCAGAAGAAGCAGAAGCAGAAGCAGAAAGAGAAGCAGAAGAAGGAGAAGGAGAAGCAGAAGGAGAAGGACAAGTAGGAGAAGCAGAAGAAGCAGAAGCGGGAGAAGCAGCAGCAGAAGAAGAAGAAACAGAAGAAGGAGAAGGAGCAGAAGGAGAAGCAGAAGCAGAAGGAGAAGCAGAAATAGAAGCAGAAGAAGCAGTAGCAGGAGAAGCAGAAGCAGAAGAAACAGAAGAAGCCCAAGAACCAGAAGGAGAACCTGAAGCAGAAGGAGAAGCAGAAGCAGCAGAAGCTGGAAAAGCAGAAGCAGAAGAAACAGAACAAGCAGAAGAAGCAGAAGCAGAACGAGAAGCAGAAGAAGAAGAAGGAGAAGGATTAGGAGTAGGAGGAGCAGAAGCAGAATAAGAAGCTGAAAGAGAAGCAGAAGGAGAAGCAGAAGGAGAAACAGAAGAAGCAGAAGCAGGAGAAGCAGAAGCAGAAGAAGAATGAGAAGCACAAGAAGGAGACATTGAAGGAGAAGGAGAATGAGACGGAGAAGCAGAAGGAGAAGTAGGAGAAGCAGAAGAAGAAGAAGCAGGAGAAGCAGAAGCAGAAGAAGCAGAAGCTGAAGCAGAAGAAGAAGAAACAGAAAAAGCAGAAGAAGCAGAAGAAGAAGCAGCAGGAGAAGCAGAAGAAGAAGAAGGAGAAAGAGAAGGATAAGGATAAGCAGAAGCAGAAAGAGAAGGAGAAGGAGAAGCAGGAGAAGCAGAAGGAGCAGAAGCAGGAGAAGCAGAAGCATAATGAAAGGCAGAAGAAGGAGAAATTGAAACAGAAGAAGATGCAGAAGGAGAAGCAGAAGCAGTAGTAGAAGCAGAAGAAGGAGAAGGAGAAGGAGAAGCATAAAGAGAAACCGAAGGAGAAGCAGGAGAAGCAGAAGCAGGAGAAGCAGAATCAGAAGAAATAGAAGATGGAGAAGAAGCAGAAGAGAAGCAGAAACAGAAGGAGAAGCAGAAATAGAAGCAGAAGAAGCCGAAGAAGCAAAAGGAGAACCTGAACGAGAAGGAGAAGCTGGAGAAGCAGAAGAAGAAGAATCTGGAGAAGAAGAAGGAGGACCAGAAGAAGAAGCAGAGGCAGAAAGAGAAGCAAAAGCAGAAGGAGAAGCAGAAGGAAAAGCAGAAGAACGAGAAGCAGAAGGAGAATCAGAAGGAGAAGCAGAAGAAGCAGAAGGAGAAGCAGAAGCAGAAGAAGCAGCAGAAGGAAAAGCAGAAGCAGAAGAAGATGCAGAAGGAGAAGCAGGAGAAGCAGAAGAAGCAGAAGCAGAAGGAGAAGGAGAAGTAGGAGAAGGAGAAGGAAGCGCCGCAGAAGCAATAGGAGAAGCAGAAGGAGAAGCAGAAGCAGAATGAGAAGCAGAAAGTGAAGCAGTAGAAGCAGAAGAAGCAGGAAAAGAAGAAGCAGAAGAAAAAGAAGAAGAAGAAGAAGAAGAAGAAGAAGAAGAAGAAGAAGAAGAAGAAGAAGAAGAAGAAGAAGAAGAAGAAGAAGAAGAAGGAGAAGGAGAAGGAGAAGCATAAGGAGAAGACGTAGAAGCAGAAGAAGCAGAAGCAGGAGAAGCAGAAGCAGTACAAAAAGAATAAGCATAAGAAGAAGAATCAGAGGGAGAAGCAGAAGAAGGAGAAGGAGCAGTAGAAAGAGAAGTAGAAGGAGAATCAGAAGGAGAAGCAGAAGAAGGAGTAGCAGAAGAAGCAGAAGAAGGAGAAGCAGAAGCAGAAGAAGATGCAGAACGAGAAGCAGGAGAAGCAGAAGAAGCAGAAGCAGAAGGAGAAGCAGAAGTAGGAGAAGGAGAAGGATAAGGAAGTGCAACAGAAGCAATAGGAGAAGCAGAAGGAGAAGCAGAAGCAGAATGAGAAGCAGAAAGAGAAACAGTAGAAGCCGAAGAAGCAAAAGCAGAAGAAGAAGAAGGAGAAAGAGAAGGATTAGGAGTAGGAGGAGCAGAAGCAGAATTAGAAGCAGAAACAGAAGGAGAAGCAGAAATAGAAGCAGAAGAAGCCGAAGAAGCAAAAGCAGAACTTAAAGCAGAAGGAGAAGCAGGAGAAGCAGAAGAAGCAGAATCTGGAGAAGAAGAAGGAGAACCAGAAGGAGAAGCAGAAGCAGAAAGAGAAGCAAAAGCAGAAGGAGAAGCAGAAGGAGAAGCAGAAGAAACAGAAGAAGCAGAATCAGTAGCAGAAGAAGCTGAAGATGCAGAACCAGAAAGAGAAGCAGAAGGAATAGCAGAAGAACGAGAAGGAGAAACAGAAGGAGAAGCAGGAAAAGCAGAAGAAACAGAAGCAGACGGAGAAGCAGAAGAAGGAGAAGGAGAAGCCGAAGGGGAAGAAGAAGCAGAAGGAAAAGCACAAGCAGAAGGAGATGCAGAGGGAGAAGCAGGAGATGCAGAAGAAGCAGAAGCACAAGGAGAAGAAGAAGGAGAAGAATCAGAATCAGAAGAAGCAGAAGCAGAAATAGAAAGAGAAGCCGACGAAGAGAAGCAGAACGAGAAGCAGGAGAAGCAGAAGAAGCAGAAGCGGGAGAAGCAGAAGAAGAAACGGAAGAAGGAGAAGGAGCAGAAGCAGTAGGAGAAGCAGAAAGAGAAGCAGGAAAAGCAGAAGAAGCAGAATCAGGAGAAGCAGAAGGAGAAGAAACAGGAGAAGGACAAGAAGCAGAAGCAGAAGGAGAAGCAGAAACAGAAGGAAAAGCAGAAACAGAAAGAGGGGAAGCCGAAGAAGCAGAAGCATGAGAAGCAGAAGAATAAAAATCCGAAGAAGCAGAAGCAGAACCTGAAGCAGAAGGAGATGCAGGAGAAGCAGAAGAAGCCGAATCTGGAGAAGCAGAATGAGAAGCTGAAGTAGAAGCAGAAGCAGAAGCAGAAAGAGAATCAAAAGCAGAAGGAGAAGCAGAAGAAACAGAAGAAGCAGAAGCAGTAGCAGTTGCAGCAGAAGCAGAAGGAGAAGCAGAAGGAAAAGCAGAAGAACGAGAAGGAGAAATAGACACAGAAGGAGAAGCAGAAGGAGAATCAGAAGGAGAAGCAGAAGAAGCAGAAGGAGAAGAAGCAGCAGAAAGAGAAGGAGAAGCAGAAGAAGATTCAGAAGGAGAAGCACTAGAAGCAGAAGAAGCAGAAGCAGAAGGAGAAGTAGAAGAAGGAGAAGGAGAAGGAAGAGCCGCAGAAGAAATAGGAGAAGCAGAAAGAGAAGCAGAAGAAGAATGAGAAGCAGAAAGAGAAGCAGTAGAAGCAGAAGAAGCAGGAAAAGCAGAATCAGAAGAAAGAGAAGAAGAAGAAGACGAAGTAGAAGAAGAAGAAGAAGCAGCATAAGGAGAAGCATAAGGAGAAGCATAAGGAGAAGTATAAGGAGAAGCAGAAGAAGCAGAAGCAGGAGAAGCAGAAGCAGAAGAAAAAGAATAAGCAAAAGAAGCAGAAGCAGAAGCAGTGGGAGAAGGAGAAGAAGGAGAAGGAGAAGGAGCAGCAGAAGGAGAAAGAGAAGCAGAAAGAGAAGCAGAAACAGATGGAGAACATGAAGGAGAAGCAGGAGAATCAGAAGAAGCAGAAAGAGAAGGAGAAGAAGGAGAAGCAGAAGTAGAATCAGAAGAAACAGAAGAAGAAGAAGAAGAAGAAGAAACAGAAGCGAAAGAAACAGAAGAAGGAGAAGAGCAGAAGCAGAAGGAGAAGCAGAAGCAGAAGGAGAAGTAGAAAGAGAAGCAGGAGAAGCAGAAGAAGCAGGAGAAGCAGAAGCAGAAGAAACAGGAGAAGCCGAAGAAGCAGAAGGAGAATCTGAAGCAGAAGGAGAAACAGAAGAAGCACAATCTGAAGCAGAAGCAGAAGAAACAGAAATAGTAGAATAAGCAGAAGCAGAAGCAGAAGAAGAAGAAGGAGAAGGCGAAAGAGAAGGATTAGGAGTAGGAGAAGCAAAAGGATAAGCAGAAGCAGAAAGAGACGCAGAAGGAGAAGCAGCAAGACAAGTAGGAGAAGCAGGAGAAGCAGAAGCAGGAGAAGCAGAAGAAATAGAAGAGGCAGAAGCAGAATGAGAAGCAGACGGAGAAATTGAAGCAGAAGCAGAAGGAGAAGCAGAAGCAGAAGGAGAAGCAGAAGAAGGAGAAAGAGAAGGAGAAGCAGAACGAGAAGCAGAACGAGAAGCAGGAGAAGCCGAAGCAGGAGAAGCAGAAGCAGGAGAAGCAGAAGCAGAAGAAACAGAAGAAGGAGAAGAAGCAGAAGCAGAAGGAGAAGCACAAACAGAAGGAAAAGCAGAAAGAGAAGCAGGAGAAGCAGAAGAAGCAGCAGCAGGAGAAGCAGAAGAAGTCGAAAAAGCAAAAGCAGAACCTGAAGCAGAAGGAGAAGCAGGAGAAGCAGAAGAAGCAGAATCTGGAGAAGCAGAAGGAGAAGCAGAAGCAGAAAGAGAAATAGTAGCAGAAGCAGAAGCAGCAGGAGAAGCAGAAGAAGAAGATGGAGAAGGCGAGAGAGAACCAAAATCAGAAGGAGAAGCAGAAGAAACAGAAGCAGTAGCAGAAGAAGCTGAAGATGTAGAAGCAGAAAAAGAAGCACAAGAAATAGCAGAAGAACGAGAAGGAGAAGGAGAAACAGAAGCAGAAGCAGAAGCAGAAAAAGAATCAGGAAAAGCAGAAGCAGAAACAGACGGAGAAGCAGAAGAAGGAGAAGGAGAAGCAGAAGCAGAAGAAGAAGCACAAGGAAAAGCACAAGCAGAAGGAGATGCAGAAGGAATAGCAGGAGAAGCAGAAGAAGCAGAAGCAGAAGGAGAAGAACTAAAGAGAAGAAGCAGAAGCGGGAGAAGCAGAAGTAGAAAGAGAAGCCGACGAAGAGAAGCAGAACGAGAAGCAGGAGAAGCAGAAGAAGCAGAAGCGGGAGAAGCAGAAGAAGTAGAAACAGAAGAAGGAGAAGGAGCAGAAGCAGAAGGAGAAGCAGAAGCAGAAGGGGAAGCAGAAAGAGAAGCAGGAAAAGCAGAAAAGCAGAAGCAGGAGAAGCAGAAGAATACGAAGAAGCAGAAGCAGAAGCAGAACCTGAAGCAGAAGGAGAAGCAGGAGAAGCAGAAGAAGCAGAATCTGGAGAAGCAGAATGACAAGCTGAAGGAGAAGCAGAAGCAGAAAGAGAATCAAAAGCAGAAGGAGAAGCAGAAGAAACAGAAGAAGCAGAAGCAGTAGCAGTTACAGCAAAAGCAGAAGGAGAAGCAGAAGGAAAAGCCGGAGAACGAGAAGGAGAAGGAGAAACAGAGGCAGAAGCAGAAGGAGAAGAAGAAGCAGAAGAAAGAGCATAAGGACAAGCACAAGCAGAAGGAGATGCAGAACGAGAAGCAGGAGAAGCAGAAGAAGCAGAAGATGAAGGAGAAGCAGAAGTAGGAGAAGGAGAAGGAGGAGAAGCAGAAGCAGAAGGAGAAGCAGAAGCGGAATGAGAAGCAGAAAGAGAAGCAGGAGAAGCACAAGATGCAGAAGCAGGAGAATCCGAAAGAGAAGAAGCAGAAGAAGCAGAAACAGAAGCAGAAGTAGATGCAGAATCAGAAGGAGAAGCAGCAGAAGAAGTAGAACCAGAAATTCAGGCAGGAGAAACAGAAGAAGCAGAAGCAGAAAGAGAAGCAAAAAGAGAAGCAGAAGGAGAAGTAGAAGAAGCAGCAGAAGGAGAAGCAGCAGAAGAAGCAGAAAAACAAGCAGGAGAAGCAGAAGCAGAAAGAGAAGTACAAGCAGAAGTAGCAGAAGAAGCAGAAGCAGAAGAAGAAGCAGTAGAAGCATAAGAAGCAGAAGCAGGAGAAGCAGAAGCAGAAGAACAAGAAGCATAAGAAGCAGAAGCAGAAGCAGAGGGAGAAACAGAAGAAGGAGAAGGAGCAGCAGAAGGTGAAGCAGAAGGAGATGGAGAAGCAGAAAGAGAAGCAGAAACAGAAGGAGAAGAAGAAGGATTAGTTGGAGAATCAGAAGAAGCAGAAGCAGAAAGAGAAGCAGAAGAAGAAGAAGGAGAAGCAGAAGCAGAGGAAGGGAAGGAGAAGCAGAAGAAGCAGAAGCGGGAGAAGCAGAAGAAGAAGAAGAAACAGAAGAAGGAGAAGGAGCAGAAAGAGAAGCAGAAGCAGAAGGAGAAGCTGAAAGAGAAGCAGAAGAAGCAGTAGCAGGAGAAGCAGAAGCAGAAGAAACAGAAGAAGCTGAAGCAGCAGAAGCAGGACCTGAAGCAGAAGAAACAGAACAAGCAGAAGAAGCAGTAGCAGAAGCAGAACGAGAAGCAGAAGAAGAAGAAGGAGAAGGAGAAAGAGAAGGATTAGGAGTAGGAAGAGCAGAAGGAGAATCAGAAG
>NW_012292368.1:0-7782 GCF_000151885.1 Dipodomys ordii | reverse complement strand
GGAGAAGCAGATGGAGAAGCAGAATGAGAAGCATTTTAAGCAGAAGTCGAAGAAGCAGAAGAAGAATAAGAAGGTGAAGCAGAAGAAGGAGAAGGAGAAGCAGAAGCAGAATAATATGCAGAAGGAAAAGCGGAAGAAGCATTTTCAGAAGGAGAAGCAGGAAAAGCATAAGAAGCAGAAGCAAAAGGAGAAGCAATAGAAGGAGAAGGAGAAGCAGAGGCAGAAGAAGAAGCATAAGGACAAGCACAAGCAGAAGGAGATGCAGAAGGAGAAGCAGTAGAAGCAGAAGATGAAGGAGAAGCAGAAGTAGGAGAAGGAGAAGGAGGAGAAGCAGAAGCAGAAGGAGAAGCAGAAGCGGAATGAGAACCAGAAAGAGAAGCAGGAGAAGCACAAGAAGCAGAAGCAGGAGAAGCCGAAAGAGAAGAAGAAGAAGAAGCAGAATCAGAATCAGAAGTAGAAGCAGAAGCAGAAGGAGAAGCAGCAGAAGAATTAGAATCAGAAATTCAGGCAGAAGAAACAGAAGAAGCAGAAGCAGAAGGCGAAGCAAAAAGAGGAGAAGGAGAAGGAGAAGTAGAAGAAGCAGCAGAAGGAGAAGCAGCAGAAGAAGCAGAAAAACAAGCAGGAGAAGCAGAAGCACAAAGAGAAGTAGAAGCAGAAGAAGCAGAAGAAGAAGCAGTAGAAGCATAAGAAGCAGAAGCAGGAGAAGCAGAAGCAGAAGATAAAGAAGAAGCATAAGAAGCAGAAGGAGAGGGAGAAACAGAAGAAGGAGAAAGAGCAGCAGAAGGTGAAGCAGAAGGAGATGCAGAAGCAGAAAGCGAAGCAGAAACAGAAGGAGAAGAAGAAGGAGAAGTTGGAGAATCAGAAGAAGCAGAAGCAGAAGCAGAAAGAGAAGGAGAAGAAGGAGAAGGAGAAGCAGAAGGAGAAGGACACGCAGGAGAAGCAGAAGAAGCAGAAGCGGGAGAAGCAGAAGAAGAAGAAACAGAAGAAAGAGAAGGAGCAGAAGGAGAAGCAGAAGGAGAAGCAGAAGCAGAAGGAGAAGCAGAAAGAGAAGCAGAAGAAGCAGTAGCAGGAGAAGCAGAAGCAGAAGAAACAGAAGAAGCCCAAGGAGCAGAAGGAAAATCTGAAGCAGAAGGACAAGCAGAAGCAGCAGAAGCTGGAAAATCAGAAGCAGAAGAAACAGAACAAGGAGAAGAAGCAGAAGCAGAAGGAGAAGCAGAAGAAGAAGAAGGAGAAAGAGAAGGATTAGGAGTAGGAGGAGCAGAAGGAGAATCAGAAGCAGAACGAGAAGCAGAAGGAGAAGCAGAAGGAGAAACAGAAGAAGCAGAAGTAGGAGAAGCAGAAGCAGAAGCAGAATGAGAAGCACAAGAAGGAGAAATTGAAGGAGAAGGAGAATGAGACGGAGAAGCAGAAGGAGAAGTAGGAGAAGCAGAAGAAGTAGAAGCAGGAGAAGCAGAAGCAGAAGAAACAGAAGAAGGAGAAGAGCAGAAGCAGAAGGAGAAACAGAAGCAGAAGGAGAAGCAGAAGAAGCAGAAGCTGAAGCAGAAGAAACTGAAAAAGCAGAAAAAGAAGAAGAAGCAGAAGAAGAAGAAGCAAGAAAATAAGAAGGAGAAGGAGAAAGAGAAGGATTAGGAGTAGGAGAAACAGAAGGATAAGCAGAAGCAGAAAGAGAAGGAGAAGGAGAAGGAGAAGCAGAAGAAGCAGAAGCAGGAGAAGCAGAAGCAGAATGAAAAGCAGAAGAAGGAGAAATTGAAACAGAAGAAGATGCAGAAGGAGAAGCAGAAGCAGTAGTAGAAGCAGAACAAGGAGAAGCAGAAGGAGAAACATAAAGAGAAACAGAAGGAGAAGCAGAAGCAGGAGAAGCAGAATCAGAAGAAATAGAAGAAGCAGAAGAAGCAGAAGCAGAAAGAGAAGCAGAAACAGAAGGAGAAGCAGAAATAGAAGCAGAAGAAGCCGAAGAAGCAAAAGCAGAACCTAAAGCAGAAGGAGAAGCAGGAGAAGCAGAAGAAGCAGAATCTGGAGAAGAAGAAGGAGAACCAGAAGGAGAAGCAGAAGCAGAAAGAGAAGCAAAAGCAGAAGGAGAAGCAGAAGAAACTGAAGAAGCAGAATCAGTAGCAGAAGAAGCTGAAGATGCAGAACCATATAGAGAAGCATAAGGAATAGCAGAAGATCGAGAAGGAGAATAGAAGGAAAAGCAGAATGAGAAGCAGGAAAAGCAGAAGAAACAGAAGCAGAAGAATATTTTGATTCAGACGGATGAAGAAGGAGAAGGAGAAGTCGAAGCTGAAGAAGAAGCAGAAGGAAAAGCACAAGCAGAAGGAGATGCAGAAGGAGAAGCAGGAGATGCAGAAGAAGCAGAAGCAGAAGGAGAAGAAGAAGGAGAAGAATCAGAATCAGAAGAAGCAGAAGGAGAAGTAGAAAGAAAAGCCGACGAAGAGAAGCAGGAGAAGCAGAAGAAGCAGAGCGTGAGAAGCCGAAGCAAAAGAAACAGAAGAAATAGAAGGAGCAGAAGCAGAAGGAGAAGCAGAAGCAGAAGGAGAAGCAGAAAGAGAAGCAGGAGAAGCAGAAGAAGCAGGAGAAGCAGAAGCAGAAGAAACAGGAGAAGCCGAAGAAGCAGAAGCAGAATCTGAAGCAGAAGGAGAAACAGAAGAAGCACAATCTGAAGCAGAAGCAGAAGAAACAGAAATAGTAGAATAAGCAGAAGCAGAAGCAGCAGGAGAAGCAGAAGAAGAAGATGGAGAAGGCGAAAGTGGAAGATTAGGAGTAGGAGAAGCAAAAGGATAAGCAGAAGCAGAAAGAGACGCAGAAGGAGAAGCAGCAAGAGAAGCAGGAGAAGCAGAATAAACAGAAGGCGCAGAAGCAGAATGAGAAGCAGAAGGAGAAATTGAAGCAGAAGCAGAAGCAGAAGGAGAAACAGAAGCAGAAGGAGAAGCAGAAGAAGGAGAAGGAGAAGCAGAAAGAGAAGCCGATCGAGAAGCAGGAGAAGCAGAAGCAGGAGAAGCAGAACAGAAGAAACAGAAGAAGGAGAAGAAACAGAAGGAGAAGCAGAAACAGAAGGAAAAGCAGAAAGAGAAGCAGGAGAAGCAGAAGAAGCAGCAGCAGGAGAAGCAGAAGCAGAAGAAGCAGAAGCAGAACTGAAGCAGAAGGAGAAGCAGAAGAAGCAGAATCTGGAGAAGCAGAAGGAGAAGCAGAAGCAGAAAGAGAAGCAAAAGCAGAAGGAGAAGCAGAAGGAGAAGCAGAAGAAACAGAAGAAGCAGAGGCAGTAGCAGAAGATGTAGAAGCAGAAGGAGAAGCAGAAGGAAAAGCAGAAGAACGAGAAGGTGAGGGAGAAGGAGAAACAGAAGGAGAAGCAGAAAGAGAAGCAGAAGAAGGAGCAGGAGAAGGAAAAGCAGCAGGAGAAGCAGAAAGAGCAGCAGAAGGAGGAGCAGGAGATGCAGAAACAGGAGAAGCATAAGCAGAACAAACAGGAGAAGGACAAGAAGCAGAAGCAGAAGGAGAAGCAGAAACAGAAGGAGAAGCAGAAAGAGAAGGAGGGGAAGCAGAAGAAGCAGAAGCAGGAGAAGCAGAAGCATAAGAATCCGAAGAAGCAGAAGGAGAACCTCAGGCAGAAGGAGAAGCACGAGAAGCAGAAGAAGCCGAATCTGGAGAAGCAGAAGGAGAAGCAGAAGCAGAAAGAGAATCAAAATCAGAAGGAGAAGAAGAAGAAACAGAAGAAGTAGAAGCAGTAGCAGTTGTAGCAGAAGCAGAACGAGAAGCAGAAGGAAAAGCAGAAGAACAAGAAGGGGAAGGAGAAACAGAAGGAGAAGCTAAAGAGAAGCAGGTAAAGCAGAAGAAGAAGAAGCAGAAGGAGAATAAGAAGGAGAAGCAGAAGAAGGAGAAGGAGAAGCAGAAGCAGAAGAAGATGCAGAAGGAAAAGCAGAAGAAGCAGAAGGAGAAGCAGGAAAAGCAGAAGAAGCAGAAGCAAAAGGAGAAGCAAAAGAAGGAGAAGGAGAAGCTGAGGCAGAAGAAGAAGCATAAGGACAAGCACAAGCAGAAGGAGAAGCAGAAGAAGCAGAAGATGAAGGAGAAGCAGAAGTAGGAGAAGGAGAAGGAGGAGAAGCAGAAGGAGAAGGAGAAGCAGAAGCTGAATGAGAAGCAGGAGAAGCACAAGAAGCAGAAGCAGGAGAAGCCGAAAGAGAAGAAGCAGAAGAAGCAGAAACAGAAGCAGAAGTAGAAACAGAAGCAGAAGGAGAAGCAGAAGAAGAAGTAGAACCAGAAATTCAGGCAGGAGAAACAGAAGAAGCAGAAGCAGAAGCAGAAGCAAAAAGAGAAGCAGAAGGAGAAGTAGAAGAAGCAGCAGAAGGAGAAGCAGCAGAAGAAGCATAAAAACAAGCAGGAGAAGCAGAAGCAGAAAGAGAAGTAGAAGCAGAAGAAGCAGAAGCAGAAGAAGAAGCAGTAGAAGCATAAGAAGCAGAAGCAGGAGAAGCAGAAGCAGAAGAACAAGAAGAAGCATAAGAAGCAGAAGCAGAGGGAGAAACAGAAGAAGGAGAAGGAGCAGCAGAAGGTGAAGCAGAAGGAGATGGAGATGCAGAAAGAGAAGCAGAAATAGGAGAAGAAGAAGGATTAGTTGGAGAATCAGAAGAAGCAGAAGCAGAAAGAGAAGCAGAAGAAGGAGAAGGAGAAGCAGAAGCAGAGGAAAGGAAGGAGAAGCAGAAGAAGCAGAAGCGGGAGAAGCAGAAGAAGAAGAAGAAACAGAAGAAGGAGAAGGAGCAGAAGGAGAAGCAGAAGCAGAAGGAGAAGCAGAAAGAGAAGGAGAAGAAGCAGTAGCAGGAGAAGCAGAAGCACAAGAAACAGAAGAAGCTGAAGAAGCAGAAGCAGGACCTGAAGCAGAAGATACAGAACAAGCAGAAGAAGCAGTAGCAGAAGCAGAACGAGAAGCAGAAGAAGAAGAAGAAGGAGAAGGAGAAAGAGAAGGATTAGGAGTAGGAAGAGCAGAAGGAGAATCAGAAGTAGAACGAGAAGCAGAAGGAGCAGCAGAAGGAGAAGCAGAAGGAGAAGCAGAAGGAGAAGCAGAAGGAGAAGCAGGAGAAGCAGAAGAAGCAGAAAAAGAAGGAGAAGCAGAAGTAGGAGAAGGAGAAGGAGAAGGAAGGGCAGCAGAAGCAATAGGAGAAGCAGAAGGAGAAGCAGAAGCAGAATGAGAAGCAAAAAGAGAAGCAGTAGAAACAGAAAAACCAGGAGAAGCAGAAGAAAAAGAAGAAGAAGAAGAAGAAGAAGAAGAAGAAGAAGAAGAAGAAGAAGAAGAAGAAGAAGAAGAAGAAGAAGAAGAAGAAGAAGAAGAAGGAGAAGGAGAAGCTTAAGGGGAAGCATAAGGAGAAGCATAAGGAGAAGCAGTAGATGCAGGAGAAGCAGAAGAAATAGAATAAGCAAAAGAAGCAGAAGCTGAAGCAGTGGGAGAAGCAGAAGAAGGAGAAGGAGAAGGATCAGCTGATGGAGAAGCAGAAGCAGAATGAGAAGCAGCAACAGAATGAGAATAAATGGAGAAGCTAGAGAATCAGAAGAAGCAGAAGTAGAAACAGAAAGAGAAGTAGAAGAAGGAGAAGCAGAAGTAGAATCAGAAGAAACTGAAGAAGAAGAAGAAGAAGAAGAAGAAGAAGAAGAAGAAGATGAAGAAGAAGAAGAAGAAGAAGAAGAAACAGAAGCAAAAGAAACAGAAGAAGGAGAAGAGCAGAAGCAGAAGCAGAAGGAAAAGCAGAAGCAGAAGGAGAAGCAGAAAGAGAAGCAGGAGAAGCTGAAGAAGCAGGAGAAGTAGAAGCAGAAGAAACAGGAGAAGCCGAAGAAGCAGAAGCAGAATCTGAAGCAGAAGGAGAAACAGAAGAAGCACAATCTGAAGCAGAAGAAGAAGAAACAGAAAGAGTAGAATAAGCAGAAGCAGAAGCACCAGGAGAAGCAGAAGAAGAAGAAGGAGAAGGTGAAAGAAAAGGATTAGGAGTAGGAGAAGCAAAAGGATAAGCAGAACCAGAAAGAGACGCAGAAGGAGAAGCAGCACGAGATGTAGGAGTAGCAGGAGAAGAAGAAGCAGGAGAAGCAGAAGAAACAGAAGGCACAGAAGCAGAATGAGAAGCAGAAGGAGAAATTGAAGCAGAAGCAGAAGGAGAAGCAGAAGCAGAAGAAGAAGCAGAAGAAGGAGAAGGACAAAAAGAAGGAGAAAGAGAAGCAGAAAGAGAAGCAGAACGAGAAGCAGGAGAAGCAGAACCTGGAGAAGCCGAAGCAGAAGAAACAGAAGAAGGGGAAGAAGCAGAAGCAGAAGGAGAAGCAGAAACAGAAGGAAAAGCAGAAAGAGAAGCAGGAGAAGCAGAAGAAGCTGCAGCAGGAGAAGCAGAAGCAGAAGAAGCCGAAAAAGCAAAAGCAGAACCTGAAGCAGAAGGAGAAGCAGGAGAAGCAGAAGAAGCAGAATCTGGAGAAGCAGAAGGAGAAGCAGAAGCAGAAAGAGAAGCAAAAGCAGAAGGAGAAGCAGAAGAAACAGAAGAAGCAGAGGCAGTATCAGAAGAAGCAGAAGATTCAGAAGCAGAAGGAGAAGCAGAAGGAAAAGCAGAAGAACTAGAAGGAGAAGGAGAAGGAGAAACAGGAGTAGAAGCAGAAAGAGAAGCAGAAGAAGGAGCAGTAGAAGGAAAAGCGGCAGGAGAAACAGAAAGAGCAGCAGAAGGAGAAGCAGGAAATGCAGAAACAGGAGAAGAACAAGCAGAAGAAACAGGAGAAGGACAAGAAGCAGAAGCAGAAGGAGAAGCAGAAAGAAAAGGAGAATGAGAAGGAGAAGCAGGAGAAGCAGAAGCATAAGAATCCGAAGAAGCAGAAGCAGAACCTGAAGCAGAAGGAGAAGCAGGAGAAGCAGAAGAATCAGAATCTGGAGAAGCAGAATGAGAAGCAGAAGGAGAAGCAGAAGCAGAAAGAGAATCAAAAGCAGAAGGAGAAGCAGAAGAAACAGAAGAAGTAGAAGCAGTAGCAGTTTTAGCAGAAGCAGTAGGAAAAGCAGAAGGAAAAGCAGAAGAACAAGAAGGAGAAGGAGAAACAGAAGGAGAAGCAGAAGGAGAAGCAGAAAGAGAAGCAGGTAAAGAAGAAGAAGAAGCAGAAGTAGAATCAGAAGGAGAAGCAGAAGAAGGAGAAGGAGAAGCAGAAGCAGAAGACGATGCAGAAGGAGAAGCAGAAGAAGCAGAACAGAAGGAGAAGCAGGAAAAGCAGAAGAAGCAGAAGCAAAAGGTGAAGCAAAAGAAGGAGAAGGAGAAGCAGAGGCAGAAGAAGAAGCATAAGGACAAGCACAAGCAGAAGGAGATGCAGAAGGAGAATCAGGAGAAGCAGAAGAAGCAGAAGCTGAAAGAGAAGCAGAAGTAGGAGAAGGAGAAGGAGGAGAAGCAGAAGCAGAAGGAGAAGCAGAAGCAGAATGAGAAGCAGAAAGAGAAGCAGGAGGAGGACAAGAAGCAGAAGCAGTATAACCCGAAAGAGAAGAAGCAGAAACAGAAGCAGAAGGAGAAGCAGAAGGAGAAGGAGAAGCAGCAGAAGAAGTAGAACCAGAAATTCAGCCACGAGAAACAGAAGAAGCAGAAGCAGAAGGAGAAGCACAAAGAGAAGCAGAAGGAGAAGTAGAAAAAGCAGCAGAAGAAGCAGAAAAACAAGCAGGAGAAGCAGAAGCAGAAAGAGAAGTAGAAGCAGAAGAAGAAGCAGTAGAAGCAGAAGAAGCAGAAACAGGAGAAGCAGAACCAGAAGAAAAAGAAGAAGCATAAGAAGCAGAAGCAGAGGGAGAAACAGAAGAAT
>NW_012292367.1:0-7783 GCF_000151885.1 Dipodomys ordii | reverse complement strand
CCACTGTGTCCCCCGCTGTGTCCTCCGCTGAGTCCCCTCTGTATCGACGCTGTGTTCCGCTGTGTCCCGCTGTGTCCTCGCTGTGTTCCCCGCTGTGTCGCGCTGTGTCCACCGCTGTGTCCCCTGCTATGTCCTCGCTGGGTCCCCCGCTGTGTCCCGCTGTGTCCCCCGCTGTGTCCCGCTGTGTCCGACTGTGTCCCGCTCTGTCCCCGCTGTGTCCCGCTGTGTCCCGCTGTGTCCCCTCTGTGTGTCCGCTGTGTCCCGCTGTGTACCCCGCTGTGTCCAGCTGTGTCACCGCTGTGTCCCGCTGTGGTCCTTCTCTGTCTCCGCTGTGTCCCGCTGTGTCCCCTGCTTTGTCCCGCTGTGTCCCGCTGTGTCCCCTGCTTTGTCCTGCTGTGTCCCCGCAGTGTCCCGCTGTGTCCCACTGTGTCACACTGTGTCCCGTGGTGTCCCCGCTGTGTCCCGCTGTTTCCCCCGCTGTGTCCCCCGCTATGTCCTGCTGTGTCCCCCACTGTGTCCCGCTCTGTCCTTGCTGTGTCCCCCACTGTGTCCCCCGCTGAGTCCCAACTGTGTCACCGCTGTGTCCCGCTGTTTCCTCGCTGTGTCCCCTGCTGTCTCCGTCTATGTCCCCCGCTGTGTCTCACGCTTTGTCCCTGCTGTGTCCCACTGTGTCCCGCTGAGTCCGGCTGTGCCCCCATTGTGTCCCGTTGTGTCCACAGCTATGTACCACGCCTTGTAACGCTGTGTCCCCGCTGTATCGACTCTGTGTCCCACTGTGTCCCACTGTGTCCTCGATCTGTTCCCCGCTGGGTCCTGCTGTGTCCCCCGCTGTGTCCCCCGCTGTGTCCTCGCTGTGTCCCCTGCTGTGTCCCGCTGTGTCCTCACTGGGTCCACCACTGTGTCCCGCTGTGTTCTCCCCGCTGTGTCGCGCTGTGTCCGGCTGTGTCCCGCTCTGTCCCCGCTGTGTCCCTCTGTGTCCCCGCTGTGTGCCTGCTGTGTCCCGCTGTGTCTCCCGCTTTGTCCCACTGTGTCCCATTGTGTCCCTGCTGTGTCCCGCTGTGTCCCGCTGTTTCCCCGCTGTGTGCCCGCTCTGTCCCGCTGTGTACCCCGCTGTGTCCAGCTGTGTCACCGCTGTGTCTCGCTGTGGCCACTCTCTGTCTCCACTGTCCCCCACTGTGTGCCCCGCTGTGGCCCGCTGTGGCCCGCTGTGGTCCCCGCTTTGTCCTGCTGTGTCCCGCAGTGTCGCCGCTGTGTCCCGCTGTGTAACACTGTGTCCCATGGTGTCCCACTTTGTCCCACAATGTGTCCCCCGCTGAGTACCCTCTGTGTCGCCGCTGTGTCCCACTGTGTCCTCGCTGTGTCCCCCGCTGTGTCCCGCTGTGTCCTCGCTGTGTTCCCCGCTGTGTCCAGCTGTTTCCCCCACTGTGTCCCCCACTGTGTCCTCGCTGTGTCCCCCGCTGTGTCCCGCTGTGACCCGCTGTGTCCTCGCTATGTCCCCCTCTGTGTCCCGCTGGTCCCCCGCCGTGTCCCGCTGTGTCCCGCTGTGTCCCGCTGCGTCCCCCCTGTGTCCCGCTGTGTCCCGCAGTGACCACCTTGTGTCCCGTTGTGTCTCACTGTGTCCCGTGGTGTCCCGCTTTGTCCCCCGCTGTGTCCCCGGCTGAGTCTCGCTGTGTCCCCACTGTGTCCTCTCTGTGTCCCCCGCTGTGTCCTGCTCTGTTCCCCACTCTGTCTCCCGTTTTTTCCCTGCTGTGCCCCGCTGTGTCCCGCTGTGTCCCCCACTGTGTCCCATTGTGTCAACAGCTGTGTACCCCGCTGTGTCCCGCTGTGTCTCTGCTGTATCGATGCTGTGTCCCGCTGGGTCCTGCTGTGTCTCTCTCTGTGTTCCCCACTGTATCCTGCTGTGTCCCCCGCTGTGTTCCTCGCTGTGTCCCCCGCTGTGTCCCGCTGTGTCCCCCGTTGTGTCCTTGCTGTGTTCCCGCTGGGTCCCTCTCTGTCCCGCAGTGTCCCCTGCTGAGTCCCGTTGTGTCACCGCTGTGTCCCGCTGTGTCCCCGCTCTATCGACGTTGTGTCCCGCTGGGTCCCGCTGTGTCCTCTCTTTGTTCCCCGCTGTGTCCCGCTGTGTCCCCTGCTGTGTCTCTCGCTGTGTCCCGCTGTGTCCCCGGCTGTGTCCGGCTGTGTCCCGCTGTGTCCCCCGCTGTGTCCTTGCTGTTTCCCCGCTGTGTCCCGCTGTGTCCCGCAGTGTCCCCAGCTGTGTCCCGCTGTGTCACCGCTGAGTCCCGCTTTGTCCTCGCTGTGTCCCCCGCTGTGTCCCGCTTTGTGCCTGCTGTGTACCCCGCTGTGTCCCTCTGTGTCCCCCGCTGTGTCCCGCTGTGTCCCCTGCTGTGTCCCCACTGTGTCACGCTGTGTTTCGCTGTGTCCGGCTGTGTCCTTGCTCTGTCTCCCTCAGTGTCCAGATGTGTCTTCCTTGTGTCCCCCGCTGTGTCCCGCTGAGTCCCCTGCTGTGTCCCGCTGTGTCCCGCTGTGTCACGCTCTGTCCCCTCTGTGTCCCTCTGTGTCCAGCTCTGTCCCTGTTGTGTGTCCGCTGTGCCCCGCTGTGTACCCTTCTGTGTCCAGCTGTGTCCCCTCTGTGTCCCGCTCTGTCCCTTCTCTTTCCCCCGCTGTCCACCGCTGTGTCCCCCGGCTGTGTCCCGCAGTGTCCCCGCTGTGTCCCGCTGTGTCCTACTGTGTCCCGTGGTGTCCCGCTTTTTCCCCTCTATGTCCCCTGCTGAGTCCCCTCTGTGTCCCCGCTGTGTCCAGGTGTGTCCTCGCTGTGTCCTCTGCTGTCTCCCGCTTTGTCCCACGCTGTGTCCTACTGTGTCCCACTGTGTCCCTGCTGTGTCCCCCGCTGTGTCCCGCTGTGTCCCGCTGTGTCCCCCGCTGTGTACCGCTGGGTCCACTGCTGGGTCCCCGCTGGGTCCCGCTGTGTCTCGCTGTGTCCCGCTGTGTCCTCGCTTTGTCCCATGCTGTGTTCCGCTGTGTCCTCCCTGTGTCCCCCGCTGTATCCCGCTGTGTCCCCTGCTGTGCCCCTCAGTGTCCCGCTGTGTCCCGCTGTGTCCTCGCTGTGTCCCACTATGTCCCCGCTGTTTCCCCGCTGGGTCCTGTTGTGTCCCGCTGTGTCCCGCTGGGTCCCCCGCTTTGTCCCGCTGTGTCCCCGCAGTGTCCCCGCTGTGCCCTGCTGTGTCCCACTGTGTCCTGTGGTGTCCCGATTTGTCCCCCGCTATGTCCCCTGCTGAGTCCCCTCTGTGTCCCCGCTGTGTCCCGCTGTGTCCCCCGCTGTGTCCCACTGTGTCCCCCGCTGTGTCCTGCTGTGTCCCCCGCTGTGTCCTGCTGGGTCCCGCAGTGTCCCCGCTGTGTCCCCGCTGTGTCCCGCTGTGTTCCCCGCTGTGTCCCGCTGTGTCCCCGCAGGTTCACCGCTGTTTCACGCTGTGTCCCGCAGTGTTCCGTGGTGTCCCGCTTTGTCCCCCGCTGTGGCCCCCCTGAGCCACCTCTGTGTCCCCGCTGTGTCCCGCTGTGTCCTCGCTGTGTCCGCCTCTGTCTCCAGCTCTGTCCACTGCTGTGTCTCACGCTTTGTCCCCGCTGGGTCCCGCTGTGTCCCGCTCTGTCCCCCACTGTGTCCCCCGCTGAGTCCTCTATGTGTCGCCACTGTGTCCCGCTGTGTCCTCGCTGTGTCCTCGGCTGTGTCCTGCTGTGTTCCCGCTGTGTCCCAAGCTGTGTCCCGCTGTGTGCCCCGCTGTGTCCTGCTGGGTGCCGCTGTGTCCCCGCTGTGTCCCCGCTGTGTCCTCGCTGTGTCCCCCTGTGTCTACTGCTGTGTCCCCACTCTGTCCCGCTGTGTCTCGCTGTGTCCCGCTGTGTCCTCGTTGTTTCCCACGCTGTGTTCTGCTGTGTCCGTGCTGTGTCCCCCGCTGTGTCCCGTTGTGTACCCAGCTGTGTACCCCACTGTGTCCCCCTGTGTCCCCGCTGTATCGACGCTGTGTCCCGCTTGGTCCCGCTGTGTCCTCGCTGTGTTCCCCGCTGTGTCCCGCTGTTTACCCCTCTGTGTCCCGCTGTGTCCCGCTGTGTACTGCTCTGTCCCCCGCTGAGTCCCGCTGTGTCCCCGCTGTGTCCCAATGCGTCCTCGCTGTGTCCCCCCCTGTGTCCCGCTGTGTCCCCCCTTTGTCCCCCGCTGTGTCTCACGCTTTATCCTGTCTGTGTCCCACTCTGTCCCGCTGTGTCCCTCTGTGCCCACACTGTGTCCCGTTGTGTCCACAGCTGTGTCCCTGCTGTATCGACTCTGTGTCCCACTTGGTCATGCTGTGTCCTCCCTGTGTTCCCCGCTGTGTCCCGCTGTGTCCCCGCTGTGTGCCCGCTGTGTCCCGCTGTGTACTTAGTTGTGTCCAGCTGTGTCCCGCTGTGTCCCCCGCTATGTCCCGCTTTGTCCAGCTGTGTCCCGCTCTGTCCCCGCTTTGTGCCCGCTGTGTCCCGCTGTGTACTCTGAAGTGTCCAGCTGTGTCACCGCTGTGTCCCGCTGTGTCCTCTCTTTGTCTCCACTGTCCCCTGCTGTGTCCCCCGCTGTGTCCCCCGCTGTGTCCCGCTGTGTCCCTCTGTGTCCCCCGCTTTGTCCCGCTGTGTCGACCCAGTGTTCCCTCTGTGTCCTGCTGTGTCACACTGTGTCCCATGGTGTCCCGCTTTTTCCCCCGCTGTTTCCCCCGCTGAGTCCCCTTTGTGTCCCCACTGTGTCCCGCTGTGTCCCGCTGTGTCCTAGCTGTGTCCCCCGCTGTGTCCCGCTGTGTCCCGCTGTGTCCTTGCTGTGTCCCCCGCTGTCTCCCGCTCTGTCCCCCGCAGTGTCTCATGCTTTATCCCTTCTGTGTCCAACTCTGTCCCGCTGTGTCCCGCTGTGCCCACACTGTGTCCCGTGGTGTCCACAGCTGTGTAACACGCTGTGTAATGCTGTGTACCCGCTGTATCGACGCTGTGTCCCGCTGTGTCCCGCTGTGTCCTCGCTGTGTTCCCCGCTGTGTCCCGCTGTGTACCCCTCTGTGTCCCCTGCTGTGTCCCGCATTGTCCCGCTGTGTACTGCTGTGTCGCCTGCTGAGTCCCGCTGTGTCCCCACTGTGTCCCAATGTGTCCTCGCTGTGTCCCCCGCTGTGTCCCACTGTGTCCCAACTGTGTCCCCCGCTGTGTCCCGCTGTGTCCTGCTGTCTCCCCCTCTGTGTCCACCGCTGTTTCCCTCTGTGTCCCCCGCTTTGTCACCGCTGTGTCCCGTTTTGTCCTCGATGTGTCCCCCGCTGTGTTCCGTTGTGTCCCCAGCTGTGTACCCCGCTGTGTCCCGCGGTGTCCCCGCTGTATCGACGCTGTGTCCCGCTGTGTCCCGCTGTGTCCCGATTTGTCCCCCGCTGTGTCCCGTGCTGAGTCCCCGCTGTGTCCCCGCTGTGTCCCGCTCTGTCCTCCCTGTGTCACCCGCTGTGTCCCACTGTGTCCCCTGCTGTGTCCCGCTGTGTCTACTGCTGTGTTCCTGCTGTGTCCCGCTGTGTCCCCCTGTGTCCTCACTGTGACCCACGCTGTGTTCCGCTGAGTACTTGCTGTGTCCCCTGATGTGCCCCGTTGTGTCTCCAGCTGTGTACCCCGCTGTGGCCCACTCTGTCCCCGCTGTATCGACGCTGTGTCCCGCTGTGTCCCGCTGTGTCCTCGCTGTGTCCCCCGCTGTGTCCCGCTGTATCCCCGCTGTGTCCCAAGCTGTGTCCCGCTGTGTCCCGCTGTGTACCCCGCTGTGTCCCGCTATGTTCCCGCAGTGTCCCCGCTGTGTCCTGCTGTGTCCCACTGTGTCCTCGCTGTGTCCCCCGCTGTGTCCCGTTGTGTCCCCAGCTGTGTACCCCGCTGTGTACCGCTGTGTCCCCGCTGTTTCGATGCTGTGTCTTGCTGTGTCCCACTGTGTCCTCGCTGTGTCCCCCACTGTGTTCTGCTGTGTCACCCGCTGTGTCCCGCTGTGTCCCCCGCTGTGTCCCGCTGTGTCCCCGAAGGGTCACCGCTGTTTCGCACTGTGTCCCGCTGTGTTGCGTGGTGTCCCGCTTTGTCCCCCGCTGTGTCCCCAGCTGAGTCCCCGCTGTGTCCCTGCTGTGTACCGCTGTGTCCTCGCTGTGTCCCCCGCTGTCTCCCGCTCTGTCCCCCGCTGTGTCTCACGCTTTATCCCGTCTGTGTCCCACTCTGTCCCGCTGTGTCCCGCTGTGTCCTCCCTGTGTCCCCTGCTGTGTCCTGCTGTGTCCCCCGCTGTGTCCCGCTGTGTCCCCTGCTGTGTCACACGCTGTGTCCCTGTTGTGCCCCGCTGTGTCCCGCTGTGTCCCGCTGTGTCCCAATGTGTCCCCTGCTGAGTCCCGCTGTGTACCCGCTGTGTCCCAATGTGTCCTCGCTGTGTCCCCTGCTGTGTCCCGCTGTGTCCTCGCTGTGTGCCCCGCTGTGTCCCGCTGTGTCCCTCTGTGGCCCCTGCTGTATCCCCTGCTCTGTCCCACTGTGTCACCCGCTGTGTCCCGGCTGTGTGTCCGCTGTGTCCCGCTGTATTCCACTGTGTCCGCCGCTGTGTCCCGCTTTGTCCCCCCTGTATCCCCCGCTGTGTCCCGCTGTGTCCCCCGCTGTGTCCCGCTGTGTCCACGTTGTCCCCTGGTGGGTCCCCGCTGTCCCCTTCTGTGTCCCCGCTGTACCCGCTGTGTCCCGCTGTGTCCCTCTGTGTTCCCCACTGTGTTCCTCTGTATTCCCCGCTGTGACCCGCTGTGTCCCACGCTGTGTCCCGCTGTGTCCCCTGCTGTGTCCCTGCTGTGTCCCGCTGTGTCCCGCTGTGTCCCGCTGTGACCCTGCTGAGTCCTGCTGTTTCCCTGCTGTGTCCCGCTTTGTCGTCGCTGTGTCCCCTGCTGTGTCCCACTATGTCCCCCGCTGTGTCCCGCTGTGTCCCGCTGTGACCCCCGCTTTGTCCCCGCTGTGTCCCGCTGTGTCTTCACTGTGTCCCCCGTGTGTCCCGCTGTGTATCCCGTTGTTTCCCTCTGTGTCCCGCTCTGTCCCCACTGTGTCCCGATGTGTCCCGCTGTGTCCCCGCTGTGTGCCCGCTGTGTCCTGCTGTGTACCCCACTGTGTCCAGCGGTGTCACCGCTGTGTCCCGCTCTGTCCTTTCTCTGTCACCCGCTGTCACCTGCTCTGTCCCCCGCTGTGTCCCGCTGTGTCCCACTATGTCCCCTGCTTTGTGCCGCTGTTTCCCCACAGTGTCCCCGCTGTGTCCTGTTGCGTCACATTGTGTCCCGTAGTGTTCCACTTTGTCCCCTCCTGTGTCCCCCGCTGAGTGCCGCTTTGTCCCCGTTGTGTCCCGCTGTGTCCCCCGCTCTGTCCCCTGCTGTGTTTCGCTGTGTCCACCTCTGTGTCCCGCTGTGTCCTGCTGTGTCCCTCGCTGTGTCCCGCTGTATTCCCCTGTATTCCGTGGTGTCCCGTTTGTCACCCGCTGTGTCCCCTGCTGAGTCCCCGCTTTGTCCCCGCTGTGACCCCCTGTGTCCCGCTGTGTCCCGCTGTGTACCCCGCTGTGTCCCTTTGTGTCCCGCTCTGTCCCCACTGTGTCCCGATGTGTCCCGCTGTGTCCCCGCTGTGTGCCCGCTGTGTCCTGCTTTGTACCCCACTGTGTCCAGCGGTGTCACCGCTGTGTCCCGCTCTGTTCTTTCTCTGTCCCCCGCTGTCACCTGCTCTGTGCCCCGCTGTTTCCCACTGTGTCCCCCGCTGTGTCCCACTGTGTTGA
>NW_012292366.1:0-7784 GCF_000151885.1 Dipodomys ordii | reverse complement strand
ACGGAGAAGCAGAAGGAGAAGTAGGAGAAGCAGAGGAAGAAGAAGCAGGAGAAGCAGAAACAGAAGAAAAAGAAGGAGAAGAGCAGAAGCAGAAGGAGAAGCAGAAGGAGAAGCAGAAGCTGAAGCAGTAGAAGAAGAAACAGAAAAAGCAGAAGAAGCAGAAGAAAAAGCAGCAGGAGAAGCAGAAGAAGAAGAAGGAGAAGGAGAAAGAGAAGGATTAGGAGTAGGAGAAACAGAAGGAAAAGCAGAAGCAGAAAGAGGAGAAGGAGAAGCAGGAGAAGCAGAAGAAGCAGAAGCAGGAGAAGCAGAATGAAAAGCAGAAGAAGGAGAAATTGAAACAGAAGAAGATGCAGAAGGAGAAGCAGAAGCAGAAGCAGAAGTAGAAGCAGAAGAAGGAGAAGCAGAAGGAGAAGCATAAAGAGAAACAGAAGGAGAAGCAGGAGAAGCAGAAGCAGGAGAAGCAGAATCAAAAGAAATAGAAGAAGGATAAAAAGCAGAAGCAGAAAGAGAAGCAGAAACAGAAGGAGAAGCAGAAATAGAAGCTGAAGAAGCAGAAGCAGAACCTGAAGCAGAAGGAGAAGCAGAAGCAGAAGAAGCAGAATCTGGAGAAGAAGGAGAACCAGAAGGAGAAGAAGAAGCAGAAAGAGAAGCAAAAGCAGAAGGAGAAGCAGAAAGAGAAGCAGCAGGAATAGCAGAATAACGAGAAGGAGAAACAGAAGGAGAAGAAGAATGAGAAGCAGAAGGAGAAGCAGGAAAAACAGAAGAAGCAGAAACAGACGGAGGAGCAGAAGAAGGAAAAGCACAAGCAGAAGGAGATGCAGAAGGAGTAGCAGGAGAAGCAGAAGAAGCAGAAGCAGAAGGAGAAGAAGAAGGAGAAGAAGCAGAATCAGAAGAAGCAGAAGGAGAAGTAGAAAGAGAAGCCGACGAAGAGAAGCAGAACGAGAAGCAGGAGAAGCAGAAGAAGCAGAGCGTGAGAAGCAGAAGCAAAAGAATCAGAAGAAATAGAAGGAGCAGAAGCAGAAGGAGAAGCAGAAGCAGAAGGAGAAGCAGAAAGAGAAGGAGGAGAAGCAGAAGAAGCAGGAGAAGCAGAAGCAGAAGAAACAGGAGAAGCCGAAGAAGCAGAAGCAGAATCTGAAGCAGAAGGAGAAACAGAAGAAGCACAATCTGAAGCAGAAGCAGAAGAAACAGAAATAGTAGAATAAGCAGAAGCAGAAGCAGCAGGAGAAGCAGAAGAAGAAGATGGAGAAGGCGAAAGAGGAAGATTAGGAGTAGGAGAAGCAAAAGGATAAGCAGAAGCAGAAAGAGACGCAGAAGGAGAAGCAGCAAGAGAAGCAGGAGAAGCAGAAGAAACAGAAGGCGCTGAAGCAGAATGAGAAGCAGAAGGAGAAATTGAAGCAGAAGCAGAAGCGGAAGGAGAAACAGAAGCAGAAGGAGAAGCAGAATAAGGAGAAGGAGAAGGAGAAAGAGAAGAGAAGCCGAACGAGAAGCAGGAGAAGCAGAAGCAGGAGAAGCAGAAACAGAAGAAACAGAAGAAGGAGAAGAAGCAGAAGCAGAAGGAGAAGCAGAAACAGAAGGAAAAGCAGAAAGAGAAGCAGGAGAAGCAGAAGAAGCAGCAGCAGGAGAAGCAGAAGCAGAAGAAGCAGAAGCAGAACCTGAAGCAGAAGGAGAAGCAGGAGAAGCAGAATCTGGAGAAGCAGAAGGAGAAGCAGAAGCAGAAATAGAAGCAAAAGCAGAAGGAGAAGCAGAAGAAACAGAAGAAGCAGAGGCAGTAGCAGAAGAAGCAGAAGATGCAGAAGCAGAAGGAGAAGCAGGAGGAAAAGCAGAAGAACGAGAAGGAGAAGGACAAGGAGAAACAGAATGAGAAGCAGAAAGAGAAGCTGAAGAAGGAGCAGGAGAAGGAAAAGCAGCAGGAGAAGCAGAAAGAGAAGCAGAAGGAGAAGCAGGAGATGCAGAAACAGGAGAAGCAGAAGCAGAAGAAACAGGAGAAGGACAAGAAGCAGAAGCAGAAGGAGAAGCAGAAACAGAAGGAGATGCAGAAAGAGAAGGAGGGAAAGCAGAAGAAGCAGAAGCAGGAGAAGCAGAAGCATAAGAATGCGAAGACGCAGAAGCAGAACCTGAAGCAGAAGGAGAAGCAGGAGAAGCAGAAAAATCAGAATCAGGAGAAGCAGAATGAGAAGCAGAAGCAGAAAGAGAATCAGAAGTAGAAGGAGAAGCAGAAGAAACAGAAGAAGTAGAAGCAGTAGCAGGTGTAGCAGAAGCTGAAGGAAAAGCAGAAAAACAGGAAGGAGAAGGAGAAACAGAAGGAGAAGTAGAAGGAGAAGCAGAAAGCGAAGCAGGTAAAGCAGAAGAAGAAGAAGCAGAAGGAGAATCAGAAGGAGAAGCAGAAGAAGGAGAAGGAGAAACAGAAGCAGAAGAAGATGCAGAAGGAGAAGCAGGAGAAGCAGAAGAAGCAGAAGCAGGAGAAGCAGAAGAAGCAGAATCTGGAGAAGCAGAAGGAGAAGCAGAAGCAGAAAGAGAAGCAAAAGCAGAAGGAGAAGCAAAAGAAACAGAAGAAGCAGAGGCAGTAGCAGAAGAAGCAGAAGATTCAGAATCAGAAGGAGAAGCAGAAGGAAAAGCAGAAGAACGAGAAGGAGAAGGAGAAACAGGAGTAGAAGCAGAAAGAGAAGCAGAAGAAGGAGCAGTAGAAGGAAAAGCAGCAGGAGAAACAGAAAGAGCAGCAGAAGGAGAAGCAGGAAATGCAGAAACGGGAGAAGAACAAGCAGAAGAAACAGGAGAAGGACAAGAAGCAGAAGCAGAAGGAGAAGCAGAAAGAGAAGGAGGGGAAGCAGAAGAAGCAGAAGCAGGAGAAGCAGAAGCATAAGATTCCGAAGAAGCAGAAGCAGAACCTGAAGCAGAAGGAGAAGCAGGAGAAGCAGAAGAAGCAGAATCTGGAGAAGCAGAATGAGAAGCAGAAGGAGAAGCAGAAGCAGAAAGAGAATCAAAAGCAGAAGGAGAAGCAAAAGAAACAGAAGAAGTAGAAGCAGTAGCAGTTGTAGCAGAAGCAGAAGGAAAAGCAGAAGAAAAAGAAGGAGAAGGAGAAACAGAAGGAGAAGCAGAAGGAGAAGCAGAAAGAGAAGCAGGTAAAGCAGAAGAAGAAGAATCAGAAGGAGAAGCAGAAGAAGGAGAAGGAGAAGCAGAAGCAGAAGATGCAGAAGGAGAAGCAGAAGAAGCAGAAGCAGAAGGAGAAGCAGGAAAAGCAGAAGAAGCAGAAGCAAAAGGAGAAGCAAAAGAAGGAGAAGGAGAAGCAGAGGCAGAAGAAGAAGCATCAGGACAAGCACAAGCAGAAGGAGATGCAGAAGGAGAAGCAGGAGAAGCAGAAGAAGCAGAAGATGTGAGAGAAGCAGGAGTAGGAGAAGGAGAAGGAGGAGAAGCAGAAGCAGAAGGAGAAGCAGAATGAGAAGCAGAAAGAGAAGCACGAGGAGGACAAGAAGCAGAAGCAGGAGAAGCTGAAAGAGAAGAAGCAGAAACAGAAGCAGAAGGAGAAGCAGAAGGAGAAGGAGAAGCAGCAGAAGAAGTAGAACCAGAAATTCAGGCACGAGAAACAGAAGAAGCAGAAGCAGAAGGAGAAGCAAAAAGAGAAGCAGAAGGAGAAGTAGAAAAAGCAGCAGAAGAAGCAGAAAAACAAGCAGGAGAACAGAAGCAGAAAGAGAAGTAGAAGCAGAAGAAGCAGAAGAAGCAGAAGAAGAAGCAGTAGAAGCATAAGAAGCAGAAGCAGGAGAAGCAGAATCAGAAGAATAAGAAGAAGCATAAGAAGCAGAAGCAGAGGGAGAAACAGAAGAAGGAGAAGGAGCAGCAGAAGGTGAAGCAGAAGGAGATGCAGAAGCAGAAAGAGAAGCAGAAATAGAAGGAGAAGAAGAAGGAGAAGTTGGAGAATCAGAAGAAGCAGAAGCACAAAGAGAAGCATAAGAAGGAGAAGGAGAAGCAGAAGGAGAAGGACAAGCAGGAGAAGCAGAAGAAGCAGAAGCGGGAGAAGCAGCAGCAGCAGAAGAAGAACAGAAGTAGGAGAAGGAGCAGAAGGAGAAGCAGAAAGAGAAGCAAAAGAAGCAGAAGAAGCAGTAGCAGGAGAAGCAGAAGCAGAAGAAACAGAAGAAGCCGAAGAATCAGAAGGAGAACCTGAAGCAGAAGGAGAAGCAGAAGCAGCAGAAGCTGGAAAAGCAGAAGCAGAAGAAACAGAACAAGCAGAAGAAGCAGAAGCAGAACGAGAAGCAGAAGAAGAAGAAGGGAAAGAGAAGGATTAGGAGTAGGAGGAGCAGAAGCAGAATAAGAAGCTGAAAGAGAAGCAGAAGGAGAAGCAGAAGGAGAAACATAAGAAGCAGAAGCAGGAGAAGCAGAAGAAGATTGAGAAGCACAAGAAGAAGAAATTGAAGGAGAAGGAGAATGAGACGGAGAACAGAAGGAGAAGTAGGAGAAGCAGAAGAAGAAGAAGCAGGAGAAGCAGAAGCAGAAGAAACAGAAGAAGGAGAAGAGCAGAAGCAGAAGCAGAAGGAGAAGCAGAAACAGAAGGAGAAGCAGAAGAAGCAGAAGCTGAAGCAGAAGAAGAAGAAACAGAAAAGGCAGAAGAAGCAGAAGCAGAAGCAGCAGGAGAAGCAGAAGAAGAAGGAGAAAGAGAAGGATTAGGCGTAGGAGAAACAGAAGGATAAGCAGAAGCAGAAAGAGAAGGAGAAGGAGAAGCAGGAGAAGCAGAAGGAGCAGAAGCAGGAGAAGCAGAAGCATAATGAAAGGCAGAAGAAGGAGAAATTGAAACAAAAGAAGATGCAGAAGGAGAAGCAGAAGCAGTAGTAGTAGCAGAAGAAGGAGAAGCAGAAGGAGAAGCATAAAGAGAAACAGAAGGAGAAGCAGGAGGAGCAGAAGCAGGAGAAGCAGAATCAGAAGAAATAGAAGATGGAAAAGAAGCAGAAGCAGAAAGAGAAGCAGAAACAGAAGGAGAAGCAGAAATAGAAGCAGAAGAAGCCGAAGATGCAAAAGGAGAACCGGAAGCAGAAGGAGAAGCTGGAGAAGCAGAAGAAGAAGAATCTGGGGAAGAACAAGGAGAACCAGAAGGAGAAGCAGAAGCAGAAAGAGAAGCAAAAGCAGAAGGAGAAGCCGAAGAAACAGAAGAAGCAGAAGCAGTAGCAGAAGAAGCTGAAGATGCAGAAGCAGAAAGAGAAGCAGAAGGAATAGCAGAAGAACGAGAAGGAGAAACAGAAGGAGAAGCAGAAGGAGAAGCTGGAAAAGAAGAAGAAGCAGAAGCAGACGGAGAAGCAGAAGAAGGAGAAGGAGAAGCAGAAGCAGAAGAAGAAGCAGAAGGAAAAGTACAAGCAGAAGGAGATGCAGAAGGAGAAGCAGCAGAAGCAGAAGAAACAGAAGCAGAAGGAGAAGAAGAAGGAGAAGAAGCAGAATCAGAAGAAGCAGAAGCAGAAATAGAAAGAGAAGCCGACGAAGAGAAGCAGAACGAGAAGCAGGAGAAGCAGAAGAAGCAGAAGCGGGAGAAGCAGAAGAAGAAGAAATAGAAGAAGGAGAAGGAGCAGAAGGAGAAGCAGAATGAGAAGCAGGAAAAGCATAAGAAGCAGAAGCAGAAGAAGCAGAAGCAGAAGAAAAAGAAGCATAAGAAGCAGAAGCAGAGGGAGACACAGAAGAAGGAGAAGGAGCAGCAGAAGGTGAAGCAGGAGGAGATGCAGAAGCAGAAAGAGAAGCAGAAACCGAAGGAGAAGAAGAAGGAGAAGTTGGAGAATCGGAAGAAGCAGAAAGAGAAGCAGAAGAAGGAGAAGCAGAACGAGAAGGACAAGCAGGAGAAGCAGAAGAAGCAGAAGAGGGAGAATCAGAAGAAGTAGAAGAAGATGAAGAAGAAGAAGTAGAAGAAGAAGAAGAAGATGCAGAAGATGCAGTAGAAGCTGATGAAGTAGAAGAAGCAGAAGTAGAAGTAGAAGAAGAAGAAGAAGCAGAAGCAGAAGAAGAAGAAGAAGAAGAAGAAGAAGAAGAAGAAGAAGAAGAAGAAGAAGAAGAAGAAGAAGAAGAAGAAGAAGAAGGAGAAGAAGGAGAAGAAGAAGAAGAAGAAGAAGAAGAAGAAGAAGAAGGAGAAGAAGGAGAAGTAGGAGAAGAAGGAGAAGAAGAAGAAGAAGAAGAAGAAGGAGAAGAAGGAGAAGAAGGAGAAGAAGGAGAAGAAGAAGAAGAAGAAGAAGAAGAAGAAGAAGAAGAAGAAGAAGAAGAAGAAGAAGAAGAAGAAGAAGAAGAAGAAGAAGAAAAACAAGGAGAAGGAGAAGGAGAATGAGACGGAGAAGCAGAAGGAGAAGTAGGAGAAGCAGAAGAAGAAGAAGCAGGAGAAGCAGAAACAGAAGAAGCAGAAGGAGAAGAGCAGAAGCAGAAGGAGAAGCAGAAGGAGAAGCAGAAGAAGCAGAAGCTGAAGCAGAAGAAGAAGAAACAGAAAAAGCAGAAGAAGCAGGAGAAGCAGAAGAAGAAGGAGAAGGAGAAAGAGAAGGATTAGGAGTAGGAGAAACAGAAGGATAAGCAGAAGCAGAAAGGGAAGGAGAATGAGAAGGAGAAGCAGGAGAAGCAGAAGAAGCAGAAGCAGGAGAAGCAGAAGCAGAAGAAACATAGGAAGGAGAAGAAGCAGAAGGAGAAGCAGAAACAGAAGGAAAAGCAGAAAGAGAAGCAGGAGAAGCAGAAGAAGCAGCAGCAGGAGAAGCAGAAGCAGAAGAAGCAGAAGCAGAACCTGAAGCAGAAGGAGAAGCAGGAGAAGCAGAAGAAGCAGAATCTGGAGAAGCAGAAGGAGAAGCAGAAGCAGAAAGAGAAGCAAAAGCAGAAGGAGAAGCAGAAGGGGAAGCAGAAGAAACAGAAGAAGCAGAGGCAGTAGCAGAAGAAGCAGAAGATGCAGAAGCAGAAGGAAAAGCAGAAGAACGAGAAGGAGAAGGAGTAGGAGAAACAGAAGGAGAAGCAGAAAGAGAAGCAGAAGAAGGAGGAGGAGAAGGAAAAGCAGCAGGAGAAGCAGAAAGAGCAGCAGAAGGAGAAGCAGAAGCAGAAGCAGAAGGAGAAGTAGAAGCAGAAGAAGGAGAAGCATAAAGAGAAACAGAAGGAGAAGCAGGAGAAGCAGAAGAAGCAGAAGCAGAAGGAGAAGAAGAAGTAGGAGAAGGAGAAGGAAGAGCCGCAGGAGCAATAGGAGAAGCAGAAGGAGAAGCAGAAGCAGAATGAGAAGCAGTAGAAGAAGAAGAAGCAGGAAAAGCAGAAGCAGCAGAAAGAGAAGAAGAAGAAGAAGAAGAAGAAGAAGAAGAAGAAGAAGAAGAAGAAGAAGAAGAAGAAGAAGAAGAAGAAGATTAAGAAGAAGAAGAAGGAGAAGGAGAAGGAGAAGGAGAAGGAGAAGGAGAAGTAGAATGAGAAGGAGAAGGAGAATTAGTAGAAGCAGAAGAAGCAGAAGCAGGAGAAGCAGAAGCAGACGAATACGCATAAGCATCAGATTCAGAGTCAGAGGGCAGAAGCAGGAGAAGCAGAATGCAGACGCAGAAGATGTAGCTTATGTATTATCTTTATTTATATTGTTGATGCGGAAGGATGAAGCAGGTAGAAGCCTGAAGACGGATGAAGAGATGGTGAATGATTATGTATTATGGAGTATTGATAAGGTATAGTGATATGCTTATTTCAGAATCTAGACGCTGAAGGATGAAGCAGCTCTAAGTATTATGAATGATGTAGTAAGTAGCCTGATGCTTGATAATCCTATGGTTCCGCATTACCCACAATTTAGATTGGTATGGAGTATTGTTGAATTTGTA
>NW_012292365.1:0-7785 GCF_000151885.1 Dipodomys ordii | reverse complement strand
GTGGGGGACACAGCGAGGACAAGCGGGACACAGCGGGACACAGCGAGGACACTGCGGGAACATAGCGGGACACAGCGGGAACACATTAGGGACACAGCGGGACACAGCTTGGGATACACGGAGGACACAGCTGGACACAGTGGGGGACACAGCGAGGACACAGCGGTACAGTGGGGTGCGGGATACAGCGGGGGACAAAGCGGGAGACAGCGGGGGACACAGCGAGGACACAGCGGGACACAGTAGTGACACAGAGGGGACTCAGTGGGGGACACAGCAGGGGACAAAGCAGGACACCACGGGACAGTGTGACACAGCGGGACACAGCGGGGACACAGCGGGGAAACAGCGGTACAAAGCGGGGACACAGCGGGGACTAAGCGGGGGACACAGCGGGGGACAAAGCGGGACACCACGGAACACAGTGGGGTACACAGCGGGACACAGCTTGGGACACAGCGGGGACACAGCGGGACACACCGGGGGACAGATCGAGGACACAGCGGGATAGAGCGGGACACAGCGAGGACCCAGTGGAACACAGCGTGGGACACAGGGAGGACACAGCGGGACCCAGCGGGACCCAGCGTCGATACAGCGGGGACACAGCGGGACACAGCAAGGTACACAACTGGGGACCCAACGGGACAAGGCGGGGAACACATGGAGGACATAGCGGGACCCAGCGGGACCCAGCGTCGTTACAGCGGGGACACAGCGGGACACAGCAGGGTGCACAGCTGGGGACACAACGGGACACTGCGGGGGACACAGAGAGTACCCAGCGGGACACAGCGGTACACAGCGGGGACACTGCGGGAACATAGTGGGACACAGCGGGGTACACAGTGGGACACAGCGGGACACAGCTAGGGACACAGCGGGGACAAAGCGGCAGACAGCGGGGGACACAGCGAGGACACAGCGGGACACAGCGGCGACACAGAGGGGACTCAGCGGGACAAAGCGGGGGACACAGCGGGACACAGCGGGACACAGCGGGGGACACAGCGGGGGACAGCGGAGACAGAGAGGGGACAAAGCAAGACACAGCGGTGACACAGCTGGACACAAGTGAGTACACAGCAGGACACAGCCGGGACACAGCGGGACACAGCGGGACACAGCCGAACACAGCAGGGGGCACAGCCGAACACAGCAGGGGCACAGCGGGACACAGCGGGGGACCCAGCGAGGACACAGCGGGACACAGTGGGTGACACAGCTGGGGACACAGCGGGACACAACGGGGAACACAGCAAGGACACAGCGGGACACAGCAGGACACAGCGTCCATACAGCGGGGACACAGTGTTACACAGCGTGGTACCCAGCTGTGGACACAACGGGGCCGAGTGGGGGCACAGCGAGACACAGCGGGACACAGCGAGGACACAGTGGGACACATTGGTGACACAGCGGGGGACACAGCAGGACACAGCAGCGGACACAGCGGGGGACACAGCGGGACACAGAGCGACACAGCGGAGGAAACAATGGGGACACAGCGGGACACAGCGTGGGACACAGCGAGGACACAGCGGAACATAGCAGGGGACACAGAGAGGACACAGCGGGACACAGCGAGACACAGCGGGACACAGCGTGGACACAGCAGTACACACAGCGGGACATAGCGCGGGACACAGCTGGGGACACAACTGGACACAGCGGGGGACACAGCGAGGACACAGCGGGACACAGCGGGACACAGCGGGGGACACAGCGGGACCCAGCGGGAGACCCAGCGAGGACACAGCAGGACACAGCGGGGGACACAGGGGGACACAGCGGGGAACACAGCGGGGGACACAGCAGGACACAGCGGGGAACACAGCGAGGACACAGCGTGGACACAGCGGGACACAGCGTCGATACAGCGGGCACACAGAGTTACACAGCGTGGTACACAGCGGAGGACACAGTGGGACACAGTGGGCTACCCAGTGAGGACACAGCGGGAACAACAGAGGACACAACGAGGACACAGCGGGGGACACAGCGGGGGACACAGCGGGACACAGTGGGGAACACAGCGAGGACACAGCGGGACACAGCGGGACACAGCGTCGATACAGCGGGGACGCAGCGTTACACAGCGTGGTACACACTGTGGACACAACGGGACACAGTGGGGGCACAGCCGGACCCAGCGGGACACAGTGGGACACAGCGGGGACAAAGCATGAGACACAGCGGGGGCAGAGAGGGAGACAGCAGGGGACACAGCGAGGAAACAGCGGGAGACAGCGGTGACACAGCGGGGACTCAGCGGGGGACACAGCTGGGGACAAAGCGGGACAACACGGGACACAGTGTGACACAGTGGGACACAGCGGGGACACTGCAGGGGCACAGCGGGACAAAGCGGGCGACACAGTGAGACACAGCGGGGGACACAGTGGGGGTCAGCAGGCAACAGAGAGGGGACACAGGGGGACACAGCAGGGGACACAGAGGGGTACACAGTGGGACACAGCCGGAAACACAGCGCGGACACAGCGGGACACACCGGGACACAGCGTCAATACAGCGGGGACAGAGATGGTCACAGCAGGGACACAGCGGGACACAGCGGGACACAGCGGGGGACACAGCGGGACACAGCGGGGACACAGCGGAACACAGCGGGACACAGCGGGGGACACAGCGGAACACAGCGTGGGACACAGCGAGGACACAGCAGGACACAGCGGAACACAGCGGCGACACAGCAGGGACACAGCAGGGACACAGCGGGGACACAGCGGGGGACACAGCGGGACACAACGGGGAACACAGCGAGGACACAGCGGGACCCAGCAGGACACAGCGTCGATACCGGGGGGACCCAGCAGGACACAGCGGGGTACACAGCTGGGGACACAAAGGGACACAGTGGGGGACCCAGCGAGGACAAGCGGGCCACAGCGGGACACAGCGAGGACACTGCGGGAACATAGCGGGACACAGCGGGGTACACAGAGGGACACAGCGGGACACAGCTTGGGATACACGGAGGACACAGCTGGACACAGTGGGGGACACAGCGAGGACACAGCGGTACAGTGGGGTGCGGGATACAGCGGGGGACAAAGCGGGAGACAGCGGGGGACACAGCGAGGACACAGCGGGACACAGTAGTGACACAGAGGGGACTCTGTGGGGGACACAGCGGGGGACAAAGCAGGACACCACGGGACAGTGTGACAGAGCGGGACACAGCGGGGACACTGCGGGAACACAGCGGTACAAAGCGGGGGACACAGCGGGGACTAAGTGGGGGACACAGCAGGGGACAAAGCGGGACACCACGGAACACAGCGGGTCACAGCGGGAAACAGTGGTGACCCTGCGGGGACACAGCGGGACCCAGTGGGGGACACAGCGGGACACAGCGGGGACTCACCTGGGGACACAGCAAAGGACAAACTGGGACACCACGGGACACAGTGGGACACAGCAGGACACAGCGGGGACACTGCGGGAACATAGCGGGACACAGCGGGGGACACAGGGAGACACAGCGGGACACAGGAGGGACAGAGCGGGACACAGCATGACACAGCGGGGGACACAGCGGGACACAGCGGGGGACACAGCGAGGACACAGCGGGACAAAGCGGGACACAGTGGGGGACAGCGGGGACACACATGCGGACAGCGAACACAACGGGACACAGCGGGGACACAGTAGGGACACAGCGGGTCACAGCCTGGACACACTGGGGGACACAGCGAGGACACAGCTGGACACAAATGGGGACACAGCAAGGACACAGGGGGACACAGCGGGAAAGAGCGGGACACAGCCGGGGACACAGAAGGGGACACAGCGTGACACAGCAGGGGACACAGCGGGGACACAGCGGGACACAAATGGGGACACAGCAAGGACACAGCGGGACACAGCGGGAAAGAGCGGGACACAGCCGGGGACACATCCGGGGACACAAAGGGACACAGCAGGGGACACAGCGGGGACACAGCAGGACACAGTGGGGACACAGCGGGACACAGCGGGACACATCGGGGGACACAGCAGGACACTGCAGGGTACACAGCAGGACACAGTTGGACACAGCGGGGACACAGCAGGGGACACAGCGGAAAAGAGCTTGACACAGCGGTGGACACAGGCGGGGACACAGCGGGACACCGCAAGAGACACAGCGGGGACACAGCGGGGAGACAGAGGGACATAGCAGTTACACAGCGACGACACACCAGGGACACAGCGGGACACAGCAGGGACACAGCCGGGACCCAGGGGGACCCAGGGGAGACACAGCGGGGACACAGCGGGGACACAGCGGGACAAAGCGGGAGACACTGAGGCGGACACAGCAGGACACAGCGGGACACAGAGGGATAGAGCGGGACACAGCGAGAACACAACGGGACACAGCGGGACACAGCGGGGAACACAGCAGGGGACACAGCGGGACACAGCGGGGGACACAGCGGGACACACCGGGACACAGAAGGGACAAAGCAGGGGACAAAGCGGGGACACAGAGGGACACAGCGGGACACAACGGGACACAGCTGGACACAGCAGGGACACAGCAGGGGACACAGCGTGGGACAGCGGGGACACAGCCGGACACAGCAGGACACAACGTGAAACAGCGGGGACACAGCAAGGACAGAGTGGGACACAGCGAAGACACAGCGGGACACAGAGGGGACACAGCGGGGGACAGCAGGGAGACACAGCGGGGACACAACTGGGCCACAGCGGAAAACAGTGGGGACACAGCGGGGGACAGCAGGGAGACACAGCGGGGACACAGCGGGGACACATCGTTACACAGCGGGACACAGCCGGTACACAGGAATACACAGCGGAACACAGCGGGAAACACAACCGGACACAGCGGGGGACACAGCGGGACACAGCAGGGGACACAGCGGGACACAGCGGGACACAGTATGGACAGAGCGGGACACAGCGGGGACACAGCGGGAGACACAGCAGGTGACACAGCGGGGGACACAGCGGGTAACAGCGGTGACACAGCTGGGGACAGCGGGGACACACCAGGACACAGCGGGGGACAGCGGGGACACAGGGGGGACACAGCGAGACAGCGGGGGACACAGCGAGGACACAGTGGGGACACAGGGGGGACACAGCGGGACACAGCGGGACAAAACGGGACACAGTGGGACACAGAGTGGGATACAGCGGGGGACAGCGGGGACACCCTTTGGGACAGCAGGGACACAGCGGGGGACAGCGGGGACACAGCGGTACACAGCAGGGACACATCGGGACCCAGCAGCGACACAGCGGAACACAGCGGGGGACACAGCGGGACACAGTCTGCGACAGAGCGCGACACAGCGTGGACACAGCGGGACACAGCGAGACACAGCAGTGACAAAGCGGAGACACAGCGGGACACATCGGGACACAGCGGGACCCAGCGGGGACACAGCGGGGGACAGAGGGGACACACCGGTGGACAACGGGGACAAAGCAGGACAGCGCGGGAGTCACAGTGGGAAACAGCGGAGACACAGGGGGACACAGGGGGCGACACAGAGGGACACAGCGGGACACAGCGGGACACAGCGGGACACAGCGGGACAGAGCGGTGACACAGCGGGGACAAAGCGGGGGACACAGTGGGGGACACAGCGGTTAACAGCGGGGGACAGAGCGGGACTCAGCTGGGGACACATCAAAGGACACAGCGGGTGACACAGCGGGGAAATCAGCGGGACACAGCGGGGACACAGCGGGACAGTGTGGGGAACACAGCAGAATATAGCAGGGGACACAAGGAGGACAAAGCGGACCACAGAGGGACACAGCAGGGGACACAGCAAGGCCACTGTGGGACACAGTGGGACACAGTGGGGGACACAGCAGGGGACACAGCAGGACACAGGGGGACACAGCGGGACACAGCGGGGACACAACAGGGGACACAGCGGGACACAAAGGGGGACCCAGCGTTAGACAGCGGGGACACAGTGGGACACAGCGGGGACACAGCGGGGACACAGCGGGGGACACAGCGGGGGACAACGGTGACACACCGGCGGAGAACGGGGACACAGCAGGACACAGCGGGACACAGCAGGGGACACAGCGGGACACAGTGGGGGACACAGCGGGGACACAGCGGGACACAGCGGGACCCAGGGGGGACACAGGGAGGACACAGCGGGACACAGCGGGGGACACAGCGAGGACACATTGGGACACAGCAGGGACACAGCGGGGACTCAGCAGGGGACACATCGGGATACAGCGGAGAACACAGCGAGGACACAGCGGGACACAGTGAGACACAGCGGGACACAGCGGGGGACACAGCGGGACACAGCGGGGAACACAGGGAGGACATAGCGGGACCCAGCGGGACCCAGCGCCGTTCCAGCGGGGACACAGCGGGACACAGCGGGGTGCACAGCTGGGGACACAACGGGACACTCGGGGGACACAGCGAGGACACAGCGGGACACAGCGGTACACAGCGGGGACACTGGGGGAACATAGTGGGACACAGCGGCGACACAGATGGGACTCAGCGGTACAAAGCGGGGGACACAGCGGGACACAGCGGGACACAGCTAGGGACACAGCGGGGACAAAGCGGCCAACAGCCGGGGACACAGCGAGGACACAGCGGGAAACAGCGGCGACACAGATGGGACTCAGCGGGACAAAGCGGGGGACACAGCGGGCACACAGCGGGGACACAGCGGAACACAGCGGGGACACAGTCGGACACAGCGGGACACAGCGGGGGACACAGCGTGACACAGCGGGGGACCCAGCGAGGACACAGCGGGACACAACGTGGGACACACCGGGGGACACACCGGGACACAGCGTGGAATACAGCGAGGACACAGCGGGACCCAGCGGGACACAGCGTCGATACAGCAGGGACACAGCGTTACACAGCGTGGTACACAGCTGTGGACACAACGGGACACCTTGGGGACACAGCGGGACACAGCTGGACACAGTGGGACACAGCGAGGACAAAGCATGTGACACAGCTGGGGACAGAGCGGAAGACAGCGGGGGACACAGCGAGGACACAGCGGGACACAGCGGAGACACAGCGGGGACTCAGCAGGGGACACAGCGTGGGACAAAGCGGGACACCACGGAACACAGCGGGACACAGTGGGAAAAAGCGGTGACCCTGCAACGACACAGCAGGACACAGCGGGGGACACAGCAGGACCCAGCGGGGGACAAAGTGGAACACAGTGTGGGACAGAGCATGGGACACAGCGAGACATAGCGGGGACAAAGCTGGACACAATGGGGTATACACAGCGGGACACAGCAAGGCCACAGTGGGGACATACTGGGACATTGAGGGTCACAGCAGGGACACAGCGGGACACAGTGGGACACAGCACGACACAGCAGGGTACACAGAGGGACACAGCGGGGGACACAGCGAGGACACAGCAGGGACACAGCAGTAGACACAGCGAGACACTGCTGGGGCCACAGCGGAACACAGCGGGTGACACAGCGAGGACAGAGCGGGACCCAGCGGGACACAGCTTCGATACAGCGGGGACACAGCGGGACACAGCGGGGTACACATCTGGGGACACAAGGGGACACAGCAGGGGACACAGCGAGAAGAGAGCGAACACAGCGTGGGACACAGTGAGGACACAGCGTGACACGGCGGGACACAGCGGGGACACAGCAGGGACAAAGCGGGTTACACAGGGGGACACAGCAGGGGACACAGCGAGGACCCAGCGGGACACAGCGGGGGACACAGTGAGGACACAGCAGGACACAGGGGGGAAAAA
>NW_012292364.1:0-1966 GCF_000151885.1 Dipodomys ordii | reverse complement strand
TTAGTTCATCACTAAACAAGCTACACTGCTGTAGCCAGAGAAAAGGTCTGTGCAGTTGTCAAAAGTTAAATATTGTTCTTAATGGCATCTAACCCTGATGGCCTCTTTGTAAAATAGGCTAAGGTTATAGGTTCCTGGCTAGGTAAGATCAACAACCCTGGAAAAACCAGTTGTTTAAGGATACAGGTGGACCTGATGCAACAATGAGAAGTCCTAGTTGTCATGTCCAAAACGAACTTTACAACGTCGGTGGGGGGGGAGGGGGGAGGGACTCAGTGGGGGTCACAGCGGGGGACAAAGCGGGACACAGCGGGGGACACAGCAAGGACCCAGCGGGACACAGCGGGTTACAGCGGGGACACAGCAGGGACACAGCGGGAAACAACAGGACACAGCGGGGCATACAGCGGGGGTCACAGCAGGACACAACGGGGAACACAGCGAGGACACAGCGGTACCCTGCGGGTCACAGTGTCAATACAGCGGGGACACAGCGGGGTACACAGCTGGGGACACAAAGACACACAGTGGGGGACACAGCGGGACACAGCGGGATACAGTGGGACACAGCAGAGACAAAGCGTGAGACACAGAGGGAGACAGAGCAGGAGACAGTGGGGACAGAGCCAGACACAGCGGGACACAACGGGACACAGCAGAGAACACAGCGGGACACAGCGGGGGACACAGCGGGACACAGAGGGGGACACAGAGGGTTACACAGCGGGACACAACGGGGAACACAGCGAGCACACAGCGGGACACAGCGTGGGACACAGCGAGGACACAGTGGGGACACAAAGGGGACACAGCGGGTTACACAGCTGGGGACACAAAGGGACACATCGGGGGACACAGCGAGGACACAGCGGGGGACACAGCGAGGACACAGCGGGACACAGCGTGGGACATAGCGAGGACACAGTGGGAAACAGCGGGGGAAAAAGTGGGACACAGCAGTGGACACAGCGGGACACAGCGGAGGACACAGCGGGACACAGCGGGGGACACAGTGGGGGACACAGCGGGACACAGCGGGACACAGCGTGGGACACAGGGGGGACACAGCAGTACACAGCAGGACACAGCGGGGACACAGCAGGGACACAGCGTGGGACACAGAGGGACACAGCGGGACACAGTGGATGACACAGCGGAACAGATAGGGGGACACAATGAGGGGTACACATCTGGACCCAGCGGGGAACATAGCGAGGACACAGCGGGACACAGCGGGACACAGCGTCAATACAGCGGGGACACAGCAGGACACAGCGGGGACACAGCGGGACTCAGCGTGGCCACCGCAGTACACAGCGGGACACAGCGGGGGACCCAGTGAGGACCCAGCGGGACACAGCTGGACACAGCGTCGATACAGCGGGGACACAGCGGGACACAGAGGGGTACACAGCTGGGGACACAACGGGACACAGCAGGGGACAGAGCTAGGACACAGCGGAACACAGCGTGGGACACAGCGAGGACACAGAGGGACACAGCGGGACACAGCGGGGACACAGCAGGGACACAGCGAAGGACACAGCGGGACACAACAGAACACAGTGGGGGCGCAGCAGGACACAGTGGGGAACACAGCGGGGGATACAGCGGGACACAGCGTCGATACAGCGGGGACAAAGCGGGACACAGCGGGGTACACCGCTGGAGACACAAAGGGACACAGTGGGGGAGACAGCGGGACACAGCAGGACACAGTGGGACACAGCGGGGACAAAGCGTGAGACACAGTGGGAGACAGAGAGGGAGACAGCGGGGGACACAGCGGGGACTCAGCGGGGTACACAGCAGGAGACATAGCGGGACACCACGGAACACAGCGGAACACAGCGGGAAACAGCGGTGACCCTGCGGGAACACATCAGGACACAGTGGGGGACACAGCCGGACAGAGACGGGGGACACAGCGGAACACAGTGGGGGACAGAGCGTTGGACACAGGGAG
>NW_012292363.1:0-2936 GCF_000151885.1 Dipodomys ordii | reverse complement strand
TCAGAGACACAGCAAGGACACAGCGGGACACAGTGGAACACAGCGGGACACAGCAGTGACACAGCAGGGGACCCAGCGGGACACAACCGGGGACACAGCGGGACACAGCGAGGCCACAGGGAGGACACAGCAGGACACAGCGGGGGACACAGTGGGAAACAGCGAGGGAAACAGCATCGATAGAGCGGGGACACAGCGGGACACAGCGGGGTACACAGGTGGGGACACAACGGGACACAGTGGGGGACATAGCGGGACACAACAGGACACAGTGGGACACAGCGGGACACAGCGGGGGACACAGCGATGACAAAGCGGGACACAGGGGGGGACACAGCGGGACAGAGCAGGGTACACAGCAGGGGACACAGAGGGACCCAGCGGGACACAGCGGGGGACACAGCGGGACACAGCGGGGGACACAGCGAGGACACATTGGGACACAGCGGGGACACAGCAGGACTCAGCGGGGGACACAGCAGTACACAGCGAGACACAGCGGTACACAGCGGAGTACAGCAGGGACACAGCGGGGGATAAAGCGGGACACAGCGGGACACAGCGGGGGACACAGCGGGGGACACAGAGGGGTACACAGCGGGACACAGCAGTGGACAAAGCAGGACACAGTGAGGGACACAACGAGGACACTGCGGGACTCTGCGGGAGACACAGCGAGGAAACAGCGTGACACAGCGGAACACAGCGGGACACAGCAGGGGACACAGCGGGACACAGAGGGGGACACAGCGGGACACAGCGGGGGACACAGCGGGACACAGCGGGACACAGCGGGGGACACAGCGATGACAAAGCGGGACACAGCGGGGATATAGCGGGACTCAACACGGTCACAGCGGGACACAGCAGGACACAGCGGGACACTGCGGGGACACAGCAGGGGACAGAGCGGGACACAGCGGGGGACACAGCGGGACACAGCGGGGGACACAGGGGGGACAAAGGGGACACAGCAGGGGACACAGCGAGGATACAGCGGGACACATCTGGGACACAGCGGGAATCAGAGGGGGACACAGCGGGACACAGCGGGACACAGCGGGGACACAGCAGGGACACAGCGGGGGACACAGTGGGCCAGAGCAGGGGACACAGCAGGGGACACAGAGGGACAGAGCGGGACACAGCAGGGGACACAGGGGGGACACAGCGGGGGACACAGTGAGGACACATTGGGAAACAGCGGGTACACAGCGGGACTCAGAGGGGGACACACAGTACACAGCGGGACACAGCGGGGCACAGCAGGGACACAGCGGGGGACACAGCGGGAAACAGCGAGGGACACTGCGGGGGACACAGCGGGACACAGTGTGGAACACAGAGAGTACACAGCGGGACCCAGCGGGACACAGCGTCGATACAGCGGGGACACAGCGTGACACAGCAGGGTACATAGCTGGGGACACAACGGGACACAGTGGGGGACATAGCAGGACACAGCGGGACACAGCAGGTCACAGCGGGGAAAAAGCGGGGACTCAGCGGGGGACACAGCGGGGGACAAACGTGACACCACGGAATACAGCGGGATACAGCGGGACACAGGGGGGACACAGCAGGACACAGCGGGACACAGAGGGGGACACAGCAGGACACAGCGGGGGACAGAGCGGGGGACAAAGCGGGACACCACGGGTCACAGTGTGTCACATCGGGACACAGCGGCAACACTGCGGGGACACAGCGGGACAAAATGGTGGACACAGCGGGACACAGCGGGAGACAGCATTGGACACAGGAGGGGATAGCGAGGGACAGAGAGGGGACACAGCGGAACACAGCGGTGACACAGCTGGACACAGCTGGGTACACAGCGGGACATAGAGGACACACAGCGGGGACACAGCGGGACACAGCGGGGAACTCACCGGGACACAGCGGGGGACACAACAAGGACACAGCGGAACACTGTGGGAGACACAGCCAGGACACATCCGGACCCAGTGGAACACAGTGTGACACAGCGGGGACACAGCAGGGGACACAGCAGGACACAGTGGGGGACACAGGGGGGACAAAGCGGGACACAGCGGGGGACACAGCAGGACACAGTGGGGAACACAGCGAGGACACAGCGTTACACAGCGTGGTACACACTGTGGACACAACGGGACACAGTGGGGGCACAGCCGGACACATCGGGACACAGTGGGACACAGCACAGCGGGGACAAAGCGTGAGAAACAGCGGGGGACAGAGAGGGAGACAGCAGGGGACACAGCGAGGAAACAGCGGGACACAGTGGTGACAAAGCGGGGACTCAGCGGGGGACACAGTGGGAAACATGGGGGGACACAGCGGGACACAGCGGGGGACACTGCGGGACACAGTGTGGGACAGAGCGTGGGACACAGCGAGACACAGCGGGGACAAAGCTAGACACAGCGAGGTACACAGAGGGACACAGCAGGGACACAGCGGGGAAACAGCGTGACACAAAAAGGACACCGGGGGACACAGCGGGGTACACAGCGGGACACAGCGGGCACACAGCGGGGACACAGTGGGACACAGCAGGGTACACAGCAGGGGACACAGCGGGACACAGCGGGACACAGCGGGGGACACAGGGGAGACACTGCGGGACACAGCGGGGGACACAGCGAGGACACATTGGGACACAGCGGGGAAACAGCCGGACTCAGCGGGGGACACAGCGGGTGACAAAGCCGGACACCATGGGACACAGTGTGACACAGCAAGACACAGCGGGGACACTGCATGGACACAGAAGAACACACCCAGGGACACAACGGGACACAGCAGGACACAGCGGTGGACACAGCGGGGGACAGTAGGGGAGAGAGAGGGGACACAGCGGGACACAGCGGGGACACAGTTGGACACAACAGGACACAGCGGGACACAGCGGGACACAGCGGGGACACAGCAGGGACACAGCGAGGGACTGA